>NW_024067765.1:0-300000 GCF_009389715.1 Phoenix dactylifera | reverse complement strand
TTGGTTGTTTGTTCCGATACACATCTGAAACATATCATTTTCTATCTTATAAGTTTACTAAAATTGGTCTAAATGATGTATTTTCCAATAATCTTGATTGCGAACAAATGTTTCTAAATATATAATTTTATTTTGATATAAAAAAGATTTATTGTGCTTCATGTATACATTGCTGAGAAACTATGACTAAGAAATTAAAATTTATAAATATACACTTGAATGATCTTCTATATATTTTTTCTACATAATCAATTGCTTCTATCATTAAAAGAAAAAGCTATTTTTAATAAGAGAATGAATGATCCTAAAGCTTGAAATATTTCAACTCACTCAAATAATTCTAAAAGAAAAGAAAATGTAATCACTTTTGAAAGAAATTTGAGCTTCAAAAGAATTATTTTCTAATTAATATTTCAGTGCATACTCTCAAAAATCAAATGGAAGCATAAATTGTCCGTGAAAGATTAAAATGAGTAATTGCTATAAATCTTGAAAAACTTTAAATCACTTTACATTCTTGATATCACAAAATTTCAATTTTATTCATACTTATCATTAAAATCTAAAATTCAATAAAAGAAAAGAATGTTTAAAGAACAACGCATCTTTTGAGAGGAGCTTTAAATATTAAATCTCTTTGCATTCTGCTTCTTATTCAAAAGTCACAATTATGGATCCCTATAGAACGGAGCTCATGGATAACTCATCAAACCCCATCGTTTGTCATATGTCAAGATTTATTTAACTTAAGTAGGAGAATAAAAAACTCCTTTTCTACTGTATATACTCCTTATCTACCAAGATGGATATATTTCATGTAGGTGCATGCCCTACTCCTACAATGAACCAGTAGCCAATCTATACTACAAGGATCCATATGGCTAGAGACCATGTATACGTGCAGTCAAACTACAGTAACCTTACTGTGAATAACCGAAGCACCGTAGGTCAAAGGAGCAGTTACACTACTGCAGCATCAAGTCATGGACGAGTGGATAGACATCCAAGTGACTTCTTGTCTTGGTCACGCTCAGTACCCATGTTCTCTAACAAGAACCTGCACTATTACTTCAGTGTTCCTACACTGGACTCGAGACTCGTCCATCCAAAAGGAAAGCGATCTGTACGCTGATCTCTTCAGATCGATCACCATCCTCGTGATGATCCATCGATCAGGAGTATTTAGAAATTAATCACTAATGATACATGACTCAAATTCTCAACTGTTAAGAATATGTATCATCATCTTATTAATTTTTTGGATGACTCATAGATATATATACAATATGAATGAAAAAGATGCCCATTTATTATTCAATAATAATAAAGTCAAGTACAAAACTATGTCCTAGAATTAATAATATGTCAGCCAGATTGGCTTCTAGGGTATAAGTCTAACAAAAGATGCATATCTCAAATTATAATCTTGAAAGCTTTCTTGAATTTTTTTTATGAAATTCAGAATCTGATTTTGTATAAAAGCTTAAACTTAATTTAAAAATGCTTCTATTGTTGCATTTTTGTAACTTTCATTATATGCTTCAATGATTGCATTATTTTGGAGAATAACTCAATATAATTTCAAGATGAAAACTACGATTTAAAAAAAATAGTATTAATTTTGATGCCTTGGTTGTTTGTTTCGATACGTATCTGAAACATATCATTTTCTATCTTATAAGTTTACTGAAATTGATCTAAATGATGTATTTTTCAATAATCTTGATTGCGAACAAATATTTCTAAATATATAATTTTATTTTGATATAAAAAAGATTTATTGTGCTTCATGTATACATTGCTGAGAAACTATGACTAAGAAATTAAAATTTATAAATATACACTTGAATGATCTTCTATATATTTTTTCTGCATAATTAATTGCTTCTATCATTAAAAGAAAAAGCTATTTTTAATAAGAGAATGAATGATCCTAAAGCTTGAAATATTTTAACTCACTCAAATAATTCTAAAAGAAAAGAAAATGTAATCACTTTTGAAAGAAATTTGAGCTTCAAAAGAATTATTTTCTAATTAATATTTCAGTGCATACTCTCAAAAATCAAATGGAAGCATAAATTGTTCGTGAAAGATTAAAATGAGTAATTGCTATAAATCTTGAAAAACTTTAAATCACTCTATATTCTTGATATCACAAAATTTCAATTTTATTCATACTTATCATTAAAATCTAAAATTCAATAAAAGAAAAGAATGTTTAAAGAACAACGCATCTTTTGAGAGGAGCTTTAAATATTAAATCTCTTTGCATTCTGCTTCTTATTCAAAAGTCACAATTATGGATCCCTATAGAACGGAGCTCATGGATAACTCATCAAACCCCATCGTCTGTCATATGTCAAGATTTATTTAACTTAAGTAGGAGAATAAAAAACTCCTTTTCTACTGTATATACTCCTTATCTACCAAGATGGATATATTTCATGTAGGTGCATGCCCTACTCCTACAATGAACCAGTAGCCAATCTATACTACAAGGATCCATATGGCTAGAGACCATGTATACGTGCAATCAAACTACAGTAACCTTACTGTGAATAACCGAAGCACCGTAGGTCAAAGGAGCAGTTACACTACTGCAGCATCAAGTCATGGACGAGTGGATAGACATCCAAGTGACTTCTTGTCTTGGTCATGCTCAGTACCCCTGTTCTCTAACAAGAACCTGCACTATTACTTCAGTGTTCCTACACTGTGGACTCGAGACTCGTCCATCCATAAGGAAAGTGATCTGTACGCTGATCTCTTCAGATCGATCACCATCCTCGTGATGATCCATCGATCAGGAGTATTTAGAAATTAATCACTAATGATACATGACTCAAATTCTCAACTGTTAAGAATATGTATCATCATCTTATTAATTTCTTGGATGACTCATAGATATATATACAATATGAATGAAAAAGATGCCCATTTATTATTCAATAATAATAAAGTCAAGTACAAAACTATGTCCTAGAATTAATAATATGTCAGCCAGATTGGCTTCTAGGGTATAAGTCTAACAAAAGATGCATATCTCAAATTATAATCTTGAAAGCTTTCTTGAATTTTTTTTTGAAATTCAGAATCTGATTTTGTATAAAAGCTTAAACTTAATTTAAAAATGCTTCTATTGTTGCATTTTTGTAACTTTCATTATATGCTTCAATGATTGCATTATTTTGGAGAATAACTCAATATAATTTCAAGATGAAAACTACGATTTAAAAAAAATAGTATTAATTTTGATGCCTTGGTTGTTTGTTTCGATACGTATCTGAAACATATCATTTTCTATCTTATAAGTTTACTGAAATTGATCTAAATGATGTATTTTTTAATAATCTTGATTGCAAACAAATATTTCTAAATATATAATTTTATTTTGATATAAAAAAGATTTATTGTGCTTCATGTACACATTGCTGAGAAACTATGACTAAGAAATTAAAATTTATAAATATACACTTGAATGATCTTCTATATATTTTTTCTGCATAATTAATTGCTTCTATCATTAAAAGAAAAAGCTATTTTTAATAAGAGAATGAATGATCCTAAAGCTTGAAATATTTTAACTCACTCAAATAATTCTAAAAGAAAAGAAAATGTAATCACTTTTGAAAGAAATTTGAGCTTCAAAAGAATTATTTTCTAATTAATATTTCAGTGCATACTCTCAAAAATTAAATGGAAGCATAACTTGTTCGTGAAAGATTAAAATGAGTAATTGCTATAAATCTTGAAAAACTTTAAATCACTCTACATTCTTGATATCATAATATTTCAGTTTTATTCATACTTATCATTAAAATCTGAAATTCAATAAAAGAAAAGAATGTTTAAATAACAACGCATCTTTTGAGAGGAGCTTTAAATATTAAATCTCTTTGCATTCTGCTTCTTATTCAAAAGTCACATTCATTTGATGCATACGTTGAATGTCTTATTTTTGATTCATGATCATTATTGTTAATTTCTGAATTTTACGATTTTACTTACAAAACATGAATTGATATTAAGAGACTTACATAAATGAAAGAGAATTGAATATTCTTAAAGCTAAATCATTAAAAGTTACTCTATATAAATTTGGCAAAAGACTTTAGTAAGCACTTGATCCAACAAGTAGTATCAAACTTTGTGCTTCATTGAATATCTTTTAAAAGTTGGATTTTCATCTATACTTTATCAATAAATTATTTATTTTGAAAACTAATTGAAAAGGATTCCATTTGTCTTAGCATCAAAAATTTACTTTGGAATCTACTAATGAACTCTTATTGGTTTGCACTTTAGTATTTCAATCCTAAGCCAATTTATTTTATTTAATTTTGATGCTATGATCTTTAAAGGAGTAAAAGAAAATCTTTAAGAGAGCTCTAAAAGAAATTTCAAAACTTTAAATTTTATGCATGCTCTAAGATATATCATACATTACATAAATTCATATTTTGGTATCGGTACCCTAAGTCATTAACAATTAATGATTCAACATGACCTTATGTTTTTCAAGTATATAAATTTTGATCTTTATCTGCTCTTATATTATACTTTGAAAATTAACTAGATTGCTCTCATATTGCTTTATATTTAATATGTTAAAAAAAAAATTTAAATGAAAAAGCCTTCATATGTTATTAAAAATCTTTCACAAAAAAAAGGAGAAAAGAGGTTGAATTTGCATTCGTGCTTTCCTTGAATATCATTCTTGATACTCCTTGAAATAACTTGAGAAAGATTTCATCCATACTTGATTTGAAAACTATCTTTAGAATCTATATTTAGAGATCTCTTCTGGCTCGTATCTCAAATGTCTCATTCTTAAAGCTAAACTTTTCATCCTTGATTTTGATGATATTTGTCATCCCTGAAATTATTTCAGGTTTACTCTTTTTGAAAGAGAGGTAAAAGAACTTTTAAGGAATATTAAAATCATCAAATTTGTTGTGATCGCATCATAATTTTGAATCTATCTTAATTGGCTATATTCTATACTCATTATCTTGTCCTGACATTATTGTTTTGAGTTACATGATTCATATTCTTGCAATAATTTGACATGCATTGAATAAAATCTTGTCTTGTGCTTAATGTTTCATTATTTTGCAACCTTTTTGATGTTGTCAAAAAAGAAGAGAAATATTTGAGTATATGCTCATAATGCTTTATGCCTTGAATTGAATATAAATCAGTTTAGATTGAAATATGTTGATTATGTTAAAGCTGATTAACTCTAAAGCATTATCATGAAGTATGTTCTTAAAGTGTCTCCTAGATTATGTATTTGTTTTAACTTGTATTTACTCTTTGTGGTAGTTTGTATTTCTTCTCTAAAACATTATGCTTTTGGCATAGATGAAATACAATGTTTCTCTTGAGTTATGATCTTTGTGATTGTCATACAATGCTATCCATTTCATTGTTGTTCATTCTTTTTGATGATAACAAAAAGGGAGAGAAAATATAAGGAAGAAACTAGAAGCAAATTCTATAAGAAAAACTATATAGGGGAGAAAATATAATTAAAAAAAAATATAAAAGGTATATATTGCATACTTAAGGGGAAGATATGTATTATATACTAGGGAGAAGACATGTGACAAAAAGAAAATCTAAATTCTGGCACATAATCATAGAGATTTTCCTTACCTCGATATTAGAATGAAACACTTACTTTGACACGAACTTTTAAAAATTTTGTTTTAGTAAAATACAAGAATAAGGGGGAGCAAAGCTAAAATTCATTTGGCATCTATTTGGATAAGATAGGAAGAACTTTTGGTTCATTGATACATTCTCTAAACTGGACTATCTTGACACCTTTGCACCAAAAGCATTACCTATACATTAAACCTTACTTCTCACATGAATATTAATTTGCTTACACTCAATGTTTTGTAATGATCAAAAAGGAGGAGATTGAGGATCCTAGTGTGATTTTGATGTTTACAAAGCTATTGAGGTCAAATGGGAATACTAATGCTTTCAATTCAATTGATCTAGTACATAAGTGAGTAAGGAAGAAAGATTTGATACATCCTTGATGCGCTTTGCTTGATACATTTAAAAGAACTTTTAAAAATACATCTAAAAATAAATTATATTGGAAGAACTTAAGAAAAGAACTAATTTAGAGTTTAAATATACCTTAGAGTCAAGTTCTTTTGATTGAAGCTTAATTTTGTCATTTGCATGCTTAATGAGCTTAAACTTTAATCTTTCTTCCTAGTGTGATTTTGATGTTTACAAAGCTATTGAGGTCAAATGGGAATACTAATGCTTTCAATTCAATTGATCTAGTACATAAGTGAGTAAGGAAGAAAGATTTGATACATCCTTGATACGCTTTGCTTGATACATTTAAAAGAACTTTTAAAAATACATCTAAAAATAAATTATATTGGAAGAACTTAAGAAAAGAACTCATTTAGAGTTTAAATATACCTTAGAGTCAAGTTCTTTTGATTGAAGCTTAATTTTGTCATTTGCATGCTTAATGAGCTTAAACTTTAATCTTTCTTCCTAGTGTGATTTTGATGTTTACAAAGCTATTGAGGTCAAATGGGAATACTAATGCTTTCAATTCAATTGATCTAGTACATAAGTGAGTAAGGAAGAAAGATTTGATACATCCTTGATACGCTTTGCTTGATACATTTAAAAGAACTTTTAAAAATACATCTAAAAATAAATTATATTGGAAGAACTTAAGAAAAGAACTCATTTAGAGTTTAAATATACCTTAGAGTCAAGTTCTTTTGATTGAAGCTTAATTTTGTCATTTGCATGCTTAATGAGCTTAAACTTTAATGTGCCAAGTGTCACGTACGAAGGGATTTCAGAGCGAATCCCAACAACGTGCGGCTCGATCTACCGAAAATAACTGATCAGCCTTCCTGGCATAGAAACCTAATCTCTATGACTTAGGTCATGCCTAACAACAATAATGCAGCGAAACACGATACCAGAAAATACCACGAGGGAGAGAGAGAGAAATACAGGGGAAGAGAACTTTATTGAATAACCACCAACTGATTACAATAAGCTCTTCTGGTCTCTCGAGCTCTACCCGATACCAATCCCTCCCCTTTGAGGGTCCTCTTATAGAGGAGCAACCTCTAATTACAAATCCCTCACGAACTCAACTTCCCATGTACAAGATAAGGATGAATCCTAGATAAGATAGGAAAACCTCCATTCCTGCAGAATTCTGCGCAATCAGATGAAACGGCCAAGTTCGTGCCCCAACCGAATCAGATTACAACGAAACTAGATTGAAAGCCTCAACCCGCAGTGGGTCGATTCCGTACGAGAAACCACGGCGGGAGTCTGTTCAAATAAGGAGATGGGAGATGCCTGTCAATGTTCGGATCAACTCCATAAAAAAGTGGCTAAGATATTAAATGAGGAGATCTAGGATATCAAACAGGACTTCGACCCACTCTAGTTGAATAAGAGTAGAGTAGGTAAGGCCAGGGCAACTACACTCGCCTTTTTAGTAGTAGCATGTGTAGGATTGAGTACCCTTAGTGAGACCGCTTTCGAAATGGCTTGTGGCATCAAGCTTTTCTAGATGGAGTAGCGATTTGGAATGAAAAATCCTTCCAGATGGTACCTTTTCCACTTTGAACGGACTTCTGTAGAGTTTCCGAAATTTTCCTCAACATGAGAACGCGTGGAAACAGCGTTACAGCCACGTTTTCTAACCATCCATCTTTCAGTTATGAAAACGTATTAAAACATGTCCCTTGCCTTTTGGAGACTTATGCCACGTACCTCCATCAGTGGCACACATTTCTATGCATCCTAATTTTTCGGATTCAGCCCATGCTTTAAGATAAGCCATCACTCGTTGCAGCTGCTTTCCTCTTAATGATGAACCAGCATGTATTCTTGCAAATACATGCCTTGTAGCACGTGCCCCCAGCCCCATGCTCTTGGGTATTCCTCCTAGATCTTGCACACGTTTCCCTAGGTGATCCTAGGGCCTAGATTTGGTCCCCAAGCTGCCCAAATCTCCAGAAAGCACGGTCAGACCTCGAACCTGTCCAGCGACCTGATCTGGTTTATACCATGATCCGCGTCCGATCCAGCCCTGATTCGAGGAGCCGTGACACCCTCCCCCACCTAAGCCAAAGTCGCCCCGGACGAGGCTAGGCGGTACTCATTGATGATGTCCTCGAACTGCCATAGTTCGTCACCATACTTCTAAGTTGCTTCTGAATCTGATAGTCCTTTCCATCGGACTAAGTATTGCACACGGTTACCCTTTTTCCTGTCCGCCATGATTTCAGAAACCTTCTTGGTGTAATGAACTCGTACGACCACTGGAGCTCGCCCGCTCTGAGCCCGAGAGGGGTCAGTTGTGTCCTCTTTGAACGGTTTCAACAAGGACACGTGGAACACCGGGTGTACTTTCAGCTTGGAAGGCAGTGATAATCGGTACGTTGTCTCGCCAATTCGATGTGTGATGATGAAGGTATTGACCCCCTAATAGATTTTGATGAATACAAAACACTAGAGTAAAATTCCATTATATCTTAACAATTTAATTGAGGAATTCATGTGTTTTATTAAGAATATTGTTAAGAAATGTCTAGGCAAGTTTCCATAATTTTTATGAATTTATTGAAGAATATTTTGAGTTAAAGAAAACAGATCAGGGACAGCCGAGACGTCTCCAGATAGTTTCAAAGACGTCTCTGGCACAAACAGGAAGAACCGGCACACTTGGAGACGTCCCCGACACCTGCCGAGTCGTCCCCGCGTTAGCGGAGTCGACTCTCTCAGTAGCGGAGTCGACTCTCTCAGTGGCGGCAGAAAGGCAGTTTTCAAGAGATATGCGCGAGACGTCCCTACAGTAAGCCGAGTCGTCCCCGCAAGTAAAAAGGAGACTTCCCGAGTCGTCCCCAAGATAGCGGAGGCGGCTCTCTCAGGATTTTCCAGAGAATAGTTTTTTTGGTAATAAGGAAGCGGAGTCGACCCTGAGACAGCGGAGTCGTCCCCATGCATAAAGTGCAGACAACCCGAGACGTCCCCTGAAGGAGCGGAGTCGACTCTCTCAGGAAATTCCAGAGGACATGTTCTTCGGAGATAAAGAAGCGGAGTCGTCCCCAGATCAGCGGAGTCGTCCCCATTCAAAAAGTGCAAACAAGCCGAGACGTCCCCTGAAAGTGCCGAGTCGACCCCAGACAATGGAAAAAGTAAAATCTTGTAGCCGAGACGTCTTCCGTTGAAGCGGAGACGTCCCCGGAGCGACTGGATTGCGACTGACAGCTTTTCAGGTTTGGTTTGAATTTCAAATCCTTCTTTCTTTGTCTCTAACGGCTATATTTGCTTTTTGGGCTATAAAAGGGACCTCTTAAGTGCTTCTCAACAACTCTTCACCAACCCAAAGCTAGATCATTCAAGAGAGAAGTAAGAAAGAAAAGTTCAAGGGAGTGAGTGCATTCAAGTGAAGAAATCAAGTGTTTTCAAGCTTCCCAAGTGATTTCAAGCTCAACCACTCTCGTGCACTTGGGATTCAAAGCTCACACTCAATCCTACGCGCTCCACATCGGAAGAATCAATATCTCCCACGCTTCCAACGGCAAAACGATTCTTCCGGGTTCAATTGTTCATAATTGTTATATTTGCTTTTTAGAGCTTTTATTTTCTTTTATAAACTCTTTCATTGTGGTACTTGTTCCAGTCAAGGGACTTGGAACAAGGGAAAGGCGTCCCAAGCCTAAGTGAAATTGGGGGTTTTGGGTTTGTTGTGAGCCCGGTGTAAAACAACGAGTTGGGTAGTGAACTCGCAAAACTACCGTACTGTAATCGTGGATTATAGTGGAAATTCCCAAAGGTGATTTGGGGAATGGATGTAGGAGCAGTGGAAGCTCCGAACCACTATAAAACCTTGTGTTTGCGATTGACCTTTCTCATTCTTCCTTCTTTACGTTAGTGCATATATTCGTGTGTTTTATTTTTTAATTAGTCAAAAGTTTTTAAAACACCCAATTCACCCCCCTCTTGGGTGACCATCTCTGGGCAACAAGTGGTATCAAAGCGGGTGCTCTGTGTATTTCTTGAAAGACCTAACCGTCTTAGCCAAAGATCTAGATGGCAACACCCTTTAACAATGTTCCTGCCGAGGGGCAAGCAACCAATAGACCTCCACTCTTCAATGGGACAAATTATACCTATTGGAAGACTAGAATGAGAATCTTCATTCAAGCACAAGACTATGCCTTGTGGAGGGTTATAGTCAAGGGACCACAAGAACCATCACATGTGGTTAATGGCATTCGAGTTCCCAAACCTGAGGAGGATTGGGATGAGAATGATGATAGGATGGCTCAACTCAATTCTAGAGCCATGAACTCACTATTTTGTTCTTTAGATGTAAATGAGTTCAATAAAGTCTCTACATGTAGTTCCGCTAAGGAAATATGGGATAGGCTTGAAGTTACACACGAGGGTACAAATCAAGTCAAAGAATCCAAAGTGAACATTCTAGTTCACAAATATGAATTGTTTAAGATGGAACCTAATGAAACCATCACATGCATGTTTACATGTTTTACCGAAATTATTAATGGCCTAAAAAGCTTGGGCAAATCTTACACTAACCCCGAACTTGTGAGTAAAATTCTCAGGTCACTGCCAAAAGCATGGGAAGCAAAGGTCACGGCGATTGTAGAAGCCAAAGACCTCAACACTTTGGGGCTAGAACAACTCTTGGGCTCATTGATGACGCATGAGCTCACGATGAAGCAGCATGAAGAAGAGTTGCCAAAGAAAAAGACAATCGCACTCAAGGCTACCTCAAGTGTATGTGAAGAAGAGAGCAGTGAGAGTGAAGAAGAAAGTCAAGATGAGGACTTGGGTTTAATAGTAAGGAAGTTTAAAAAATTCATGAGAAGAAAGAAACCCTTCCCAAGAAAGAAATTTGGAGGGAGAAATGATTGGGAAAAAGAAAAGGAAAAAGAAAGAGACCCAATCGTATGCTATGATTGCAAGAGACTGGGACATATTCGTTCCGAATGCCCTCAACAAAAGAAGTATTTTGTAAAGAAGAAGAAGAAGGCATTGAAGGCAACATGGGATGATAGTGACACATCATCCTCCGAGGAAGAGAAGGAAGAGACCGCCAATCTATGCTTCATGGCGTTCGAAGACGACGAGGTATGTCAAAACCCAACCATAAATTTTACTTTAGAAGAATTATATGAGGCTTTTCAAGAACTTATGGGTGATTGTAGTATGTTAGGAGCAAAGAATAAAGAATTATAAGCCTCCAATCAAAAACTAAAGGAAAATATTGAAAACTTATTAATTGAAAAGGAGAGCATTAAAAATATTGACACTACTAACCTAGAAATCAAAAATTCAAAACTGAGCATTGAAAATGAAAAGGCAAAAACACTAATTAAGAAATTAAATCTAAAAGTAAAATCCCTACTCGATAATAATACCTCACTTGCACAAAATGTTGAATCTCTTAAAAAGGATAAGGAAGAACTAGTCAAAGAAAATTTGAATCTTAAGAATGAGGTACATAAATACAAACCAATTGTTGAAAAATTTACACAAAGCTCTGAAAAATTAAATCTTATTCTTTCAAATCAAAGAGCTGTTTTTAATAAAGCCGGATTAGGATATAAAACTAATGAGCAACAAAAGTATCTAAAGAATTTCTTTGTAAAAGCAAAAGACGTAAAAACTGAAAAACCAACATGCTTTCTTTGTGGAAAGAATGGACATAAAGCCTACTCTTGTATTCAAAGAAAAATCCAAACTAACAAGAATACATTTGTAAAAGCTAAAAGCATAACTAAAGTATGGGTGCCTAAGGGAACCAACTACACTAACCACGAAGGACCCAAGAAAACTTGGGTACCTAAGAGCTTCACATGATCATTTTGCAGGTATGCCTTGCAGCCGGGAATAAAAAGAGAATGTGGTATCTTGATAGTGGTTGCTCAAGGCATATGACCGGTGACAAGAGTCTCTTCGTCACCTTGGAATCAAAAGAAGGAGGAGTAGTCACATTTGGAGACAATGCTAAAGGCCGAATTATTGGTGTTGGTAAAATCTCCATATCACCCTCCTCATTTATTGATAATGTATTGTTAGTTAATGGACTAAAACATAATTTGTTAAGTATAAGTCAATTTTGTGACAAGGGCTTTAAAGTATCATTTGAATCGTCACTATGCATAATTAGTAGTCCATTTGACAATGAGATCATACTCACAGGACATAGGCATGGAAATGTTTACATGGTAGATCTTGATGATCTCACCATGAAGGATGGCCAATGTCTTGTAGCCATGAATCCCAAAGTCAATGAGACTAGTTGGTTATGGCATCGTAGGTTAGGGCATGCTAGCATGGATTTAATCTCAAAATTAATTACAAAGGATCTAGTCAAAGGTCTACCAAAAATAGACTTTGAAAAGAATAAAATCTGTGCTGCATGTCAATTAGGGAAACAAACAAGAAGTTCTTTCAAGTCTAAGAACATAGTTTCAACATCAAAACCCTTAGAACTAATTCACATGGATTTGTTTGGACCCACTAGAACTGCTAGTCTAGGGGGTAAGAAATTTGGTCTTGTAATTGTTGATGATTTTTCACGTTTTACATGGGTTTCATTTCTTGCACACAAAGATGAGTCCTTTCCTGCTTTTATCAAGTTTCATAATAGGGTTTCAAATGAACTCAATCTTAAACTAAAAGCAATTAGGAGTGATCATGGTACCGAGTTTGAAAATCAGTATTTTGAAAAATTTTGTGAAGAAAATGGTATCAATCACAACTTCTCGGCACCTAGGACACCCCAAGAAAATGGGGTGGTAGAAAGGAAGAATCGCACACTAGCAGATATGGCTCGTACCATGTTGTGCGAATCAGATCTACCAAAGTATTTTTGGGCTGAAGCAATAAATACTTCATGTTATATCTTAAATCGTGCTTTAGTTAGATCCATCTTAAAGAAAACACCGTATGAGTTGATAAAAGGTAAGAAACCAAATATAAGTTATTTTCATGTTTTCGGTTGTCGATGCTTTATTTTGAACAATGGAAAGGACAATCTCAGTAAATTTAGTGCTAAATCAGATGAGGGGATCTTCTTAGGTTACTCCTCATCTAGTAGAGCATACAGGGTCTTCAACAAGAGAACTCTCGTTGTTGAAGAATCCATTCATGTTGTCTTTGATGAAACTAATGGAGATTCTTCTAGAAAAGAAGAAGATGGTGATGTAGGTATACTTGAAGACCAAATGAAGGAACTCTCCACTCAAGACAAACAACATGAGGATGAGATCAAAGAAGATACAAATCAGCGAGATGAAGAAGATCAACCTCCATCAAGAAATCAAGATCTTCCTAAAGAATGGAGGTATGCACATGGTCATCCAAAGGATCTAATCCTTGGTGATCCGTCACAAGGTATAAGAACTAGATCCTCTTTAAGAAGCACTAGTAATTATCTTGCTTTCGTTTCACAAATAGAGCCTAAATCACTAGAAGAAGCTGAAAAAGATGATAATTGGATGAATGCTATGCAAGAGGAATTAAACCAATTCGAAAGAAATGAAGTTTGAACTCTAATGAAAAGACCCCCTAATGTTTCAATTATAGGCACCAAATGGGTATATAGAAATAAACTAGATGAAGATGGGATAGTAATAAGAAACAAAGCTAGGCTAGTGGCCAAAGGATATAATCAGGAGGAAGGAATAGATTTTGATGAAACTTTTGCTCCTGTTGCTAGGTTAGAGGCTATTAGACTGCTTTTAGCATATGCATGCTTCATGGATTTTAAACTCTATCAAATGGATGTAAAAAGTGCATTCTTAAATGGCTATATAATGGAGGAAGTTTATGTAGGACAACCTCCAGGTTTTGAAAATCACTTACATCCAGATTATGTGTATAAATTGCATAAAGCATTGTATGGACTTAAGCAAGCTCCTAGGGCATGGTATGAAAGATTAAGTAATTTCCTAATTGAGAACAAATTTAAGAGAGGAAATGTAGACAAAACCCTCTTTATTAAAAGAAAAGGAAGTGACTTATTGCTTGTACAAATTTATGTGGATGATATAATTTTTGGTGCTACTAATGATAGTCTTTGTCAAGAGTTTGCCAAGCTTATGCAGGGAGAATTTGAAATGAGCATGATGGGTGAGCTCAATTTCTTCCTTGGGCTGCAAATAAAACAATCAGAGGAAGGCATCTTCATCAGTCAGACCAAGTATATCAAAGAAATGTTGGAGAAATTCAAGATGAAGGATGCAAAAGAAATCAGCACACCCATGGGCTCAAGTTGCAAGCTTGACAAAGATAAAAAAGGTAAAAGTATAGACTGCAAATTATACAGAGGTATGATAGGCTCTTTACTTTACCTTACTGCTAGTAGACCAGATATATTATTTAGTGTTTGTATGTGTGCTAGATACCAAGCATGTCCTAAGGAATCACACTTGCAAGCTGTTAAGAGAATTTTTAGATATCTAGTAGGGACATCTAATGTAGGCTTATGGTATTCTAAACAATCTGACATAAATTTAATTGCTTATTCCGATGCTGATTTTGCCGGGTGCAAACTCGACAGAAAAAGCACAAGTGGCACATGTCAATTCTTGGGTGCTAATTTAGTTTCTTGGTTTAGCAAGAAACAAAATTCAGTTGCCTTGTCCACAGCTGAGGCTGAGTACATTGCAGCTGGAAGCTGTTGTGCCCAAGTTCTTTGGATTAAGCAACAACTTGAAGACTTCAGTATCAAAATGGATAATATACCAATTAAGTGTGATAATACAAGTGCAATTAACTTAACAAAAAATCCTGTCCAACACTCTAAGTCAAAGCATATAGAGATTAGGCATCATTTTATTAGGGATCATGTGCTAAAAAATGATGTGATGATTGAATATGTATGTACTAAAAATCAATTAGCTGATATCTTTACAAAGCCCCTTTGTAAAGAAAGATTCAATTTCTTAAGGAATGCTTTGAGCTTGTATGATCCTAGCAAATGAATTGAACTTGTATTGCATTGTTTGCTGCGCAAACTAGTAATCAACCTCAAGGTAAACATAAGTGAAAACATGAATTCATGTAAGCTAAATGACGAACTGTTTGACTTTCCGGAGGATGGTTACCCTCCCTTGGACTCTTCATGGAGATATTTTCAGAGCCTATTTCATAGGTATTCGAAATTTGGTCAAACACTCCTCATTTCAATATTAATAATTCAAAAATCATTATCAAATTATTATAGGATGTATCATTAAGGGGGAGGATCACAAACAAATTCACTCTAAGTTTATCAAAAGAGATCATGTTGATTAGGATGATTTAACAGAAATTGGGAGAAGATAGAATACAGTCTGAAATTTTTCAGTGCCGGAGACGTCTCTGGCAAATCGCAGAGACGTCCCCCCAGGGGAGACGTCTCACCTTAGTCGCGGAGACGTCTCGGGGACCGAATGAGGGCTTTTTAAATAGGTCGAAATCGCTCGAGCCGACTCAAGCTTTCTCCTTCATTCCCGACCAGAACGAAAAACCCTAGCCTCCATTTGCTCTCCACCTCAAATCCTAGCCTCCATTTGCTCTACATCACAAACCCTAGCATCCATGGCACCAAAGAAGGCTAGGACGACCCGTGGAAGGCGACCTAGGGTAGCGGCCGACGGTGAGGAACGACGGGAAGAACCCTCCGCGCCGTCTCCTCCGGTTGCTCCGCCAACCACGACTATTTCCTGTGCAAATCGCACAGTCACGACAGGAAGGTACATAGATTTCTCCTTTTTAGATCATGAGGGGTTCTCTATTGGAGAGAGACTCCGAGCCCAAGGGTGGGAGCACCTTTGTACCCTAAATACCTTGACCTACCCCGGCCTAGTTAGAGAACTTTTTAGCAATATGGCCTTAGGGGACCTAGGGTACACTGGATATGTCCAAGGGACATTAGTAGAAGTCAATGAAGATGTCCTATCCACTGTCCTACAAATTCCTAGGGACGGTGAGGCTCCAACCTCACATCCCCAAAGGGAGTCAGCCCTAAATTTACTTTTAGGAAGAGAGGACTGCGGCCCTCTTGATGTTGTCAATTCCCAGGACCTAAATGCAGAGATGAGACTTCTCTTAAGTATTGTCAACCGGGTCCTATTTCCTAAAACCGGTCGCTTCGATTTTGTTTCGGAGCGAGACTTAGTTATAATGCACCACATCCTACTAGGGATCCCTCTAAACCTCCCTTGACTCATGCTAAATTACATTGCCCTATGTCATAGGTATTCTGGGTTTAGTATACCCTATGGCATGATCTTTACCTTAATCTTTAAACACTTCAAGGTTCCCATTCCAACAAATGAACCTGCAAAGCCCTTGAGAAACACCGACTATTACAATGAGGGCACAATGAGAAGAATGGAATTTCATAAGATAGATGGATCGTGGGTCAAGGTACCAAAGAGAAAAACCCAAATCCTAGAGCCTGAGATCCCACATCATGAGTCTGACCATCACTCTCCTCCACCTAGCCACATGGATATCCCTGATATTTCCTCCAGCTCAGCTGGACCTTCCACATCCATGCCACCACCTCCTCCAGTTAGTGGGCCCTCCTTTCTGTCAGAGGATCAGATGCGCACCTTAGCATCTGCCATTTGCCAGCAGATGAGGGAGGAGATGAGATCCATGATCTCCACAGAGTTGGCCCCCATCAGAGCTTCACATGAAGGGCTCTACAAGAGATGAAGGATATTAGAAGTCAAATTGAAGCTACAACACAAGAAATAATTGGTGTGGGTGCCACCCAAACCATCAGATCATTAGAGCTCAAGGACAGCTTGAAGAGCATTTCCAAGAGTCTTAAAGAGCTAACAAAACCAGATGGCAATGTGAGCACCTTAGTTGCCCAACTCAGAGGAAGAATTGAAATGGCAACTATAGAGTTTGAGGCACTTGTGGCAGGTTTCCACAAGTCACAGGGAGATCAATTTAAGACCCTCATGGATTCCATCAATACATTCATAGATGCAGCTTGTAAAGTTTATGAACAAAATACAGCTGGTAGGGGCCATGAGCAACGTCGCCGATGATGGATATCTTATAGGATCTTCTTTTTGTAAATCCTTGGCTATTTTGAAACACTTTTGTATTAGAAATCAATACTTGTAATGATTTCTTCTTTTTGACTATGTACTGACTTCAAAGGTTCACAATGATACATGAATACAATCCCTTTTGAAAACTGTGTACATTGCCAACTCTATGTATGTGTTTCTATGAATGTGAATGTGCCTCTTGATGTGTCATAAGAATCTCATAACATACATTAAGTATTCAGATTTGGCACAACGTATTAAAGCATCTGAAACAGGGGGAGTAAAATGAACACTGAATATATTGAATATAGAGATAATTTGTCCCCTTCATTGTTGATGACAAAAAGGGGGAGTAGATATTGAATGTAGAGATATTGAAAGGGGGGAGCAGTTATATATATGGATATTGAATATGGAATGCAAAATTTATAATCATACTCCAAAGTTGATTTAGAAAAGATAAAATTGAAGAATATTGACCTTAAGATAATTGCCCTTCTGGAAAAGAAAGGGGGAGTCAAAAAGAATCTAGCTTTCAATTATCCTCAGCATCAATACTTCATTTTAACTTGATTCAAATTCAGTTGATATGCTAAAATCATTTAAGAACTATAAAGATCAATCTTATGCACAAGGAAAGAACTGAAAATTGAATACTTTGAGTGATGCACATTGTATCTAGTTCTAATCAAAACATTATACTTGTACATCTGATCAAATACTGTGTATATGTTTAAATCTCAAATTTTGCATATACTCAGTGTTTTGTCATCATCAAAAAGGGGGAGATTGTTGACCCCCTAATAGATTTTGATGAATATAAAACACTAGAGTAAAATTCCATTATATCTTAACAATTTAATTGAGGAATTCATGTGTTTTATTAAGAATATTGTTAAGAAATGTCTAGGCAAGTTCCCATAATTTTTATGAATTTATTGAAGAATATTTTGAGTTAAAGAAAACAGATCAGGGACAGCCGAGACGTCTCCAGATAGTTTCAGAGACGTCTCTGGCACAAACAGGAAGAACCGGCACACTTGGAGACGTCCCCGACACCTGCCGAGTCGTCCCCGCGTTAGCGGAGTCGACTCTCTCAGTAGCGGAGTCGACTCTCTCAGTGGCGGCAGAAAGGCAGTTTTCAAGAGATATGCGCGAGACGTCCCCACAGTAAGCCGAGTCGTCCCCGCAAGTAAAAAGGAGACTTCCCGAGTCATCCCCAAGATAGCGGAGACGGCTCTCTCAGGGTTTTCCAGAGAATAGTTTTTTTGGTAATAAGGAAGCGGAGTCGACCCTGAGACAGCGGAGTCGTCCCCATGCATAAAGTGCAGACAACCCGAGACGTCCCCTGAAGGAGCGGAGTCGACTCTCTCAGGAAATTCCAGAGGACATGTTCTTCGGAGATAAAGAAGCGGAGTCGTCCCCAGATCAGCGGAGTCGTCCCCATTCAAAAAGTGCAAACAAGCCGAGACGTCCCCTGAAAGTGCCGAGTCGACCCCAGACAATGGAAAAAGTAAAATCTTGTAGCCGAGACGTCTCCCGTTGAAGCGGAGACGTCCCCGGAGCGACTGGAACGCGACTGACAGCTTTTCAGGTTTGGTTTGAATTTCAAATCCTTCTTTCTTTGTCTCTAACGGCTATATTTGCTTTTTGGGCTATAAAAGGGACCTCTTAAGTGCTTCTCAACAACTCTTACCAACCCAAAGCTAGATCATTCAAGAGAGAAGTAAGAAAGAAAAGTTCAAGGGAGTGAGTGCATTCAAGTGAAGAAATCAAGTGTTTTCAAGCTTCCCAAGTGATTTCAAGCTCAACCACTCTCGTGCACTTGGGATTCAAAGCTCACACTCAATCCTACGCGCTCCACATCGGAAGAATCAATATCTCCCACGCTTCCAACGGCAAAACGATTCTTCCGGATTCAATTGTTCATAATTGTTATATTTGCTTTTTAGAGCTTTTATTTTCTTTTGTAAACTCTTTCATTGTGGTGCTTGTTCCAGTCAAGGGACTTGGAACAAGGGAAAGGCGTCCCAAGCCTAAGTGAAATTGGGGGTTTTGGGTTTGTTGTGAGCCCGGTGTAAAACAACGAGTTGGGTAGTGAACTCGCAAAACTACCGTACTGTAATCGTGGATTATAGTGGAAATTTCCAAAGGTGATTTGGGGAGTGGATGTAGGAGCAGTGGAAGCTCCGAACCACTATAAAACCTTGTGTTTGCGATTGACCTTTCTCATTCTTCCTTCTTTACGTTAGTGCATATATTCGTGTGTTTTATTTTTTAATTAGTCAAAAGTTTTTAAAACACCCAATTCACCCCCCTCTTGGGTGACCATCTCTGGGCAACAGAAGGGACCTTCATACCTCCTCATGAGTGCTTTGTGGTAGCCCGACTTCAATTTCATGTGATGGTAAAGCTTCACCAATACCCGATCACCAACCTGAAATTCGGCTGCCCGTCGCTTTATGTCAGCCCACTTCTTCATCCGTTTGGCCGCCATCAACAAGGAGACCTAAACCAAATCTGTATCCTCCTTCAGATCCCGCACGAACCTATACGCGGTCGGACTACGTCCCATGTAGTCCGCTGCGATACTTCCCGGAGTGTCTGGTTGCAGCCCTATAATCACCTCAAACGGTGATTTACCCGTCAACTCCGATCGCTGTAAGTTGTAGCTGAATTGGGCTTGGTCCAAGAGTCGCACCCAATCTCATTGGTTGGCACTCACATAGTGCCTCAAATACATCTCCAATAATGCATTGGTTCGCTCTGTTTGGCCGTCGGTCTGAGGGTGGAAGATCGTGGACATCTTCAGCTCCGTTCCAAGTATCCGATATCCGAAATAACTACGTTCAGAATCTCCCCATGAAGCGAGCATCACGATCACAAATGATACTCCGCGGTATCCCCCAATATTTCACCACATATGTGAAGAACAACCGTGCCACGTCCTCCGCATGGCAAGTAATAGGTGCTGGAATGAAGACTTCGTACTTCGAGAAGCGATCCACCACTACCATGATAGAGCTGTTCCCATCCACCAGATGTAGCCCGATGATGAAGTCCATGGAGACACTCTCCCACTGATGCACTGATATAGGTAATGGTTCCAACAACCCCACAGGCCGTCGATGTTCAACCTTGTCTTGTTGGCATAGCAGACAAGTGCGAACATACTCCTCGATGTCATCCCGCATCTTCAGCCAATAGTAGTTATGTTCTACGAGAGCTTGGGTCCGATGCACCCCCTGGTGTCCCGTCCACATAGAATCATGTTGTTCTCGCAACACCTCGCGCCTCAGCCCTCCACCTGAAGGCACATAGACACGTCGCCCTCGTGTCAAAATCAGCCCTCCTTCGGTCCAGAAATGGCGCGCCTTGCCGTCTTTGATGAGTTCACCCATGGAAGTGGCCCATGGATCCTTCTCCATCTTGGTCTTGACCCTCTCCATTAGGTTACTTGCTGGTCCAGAAAAGGAAGAAATCGCAGCCAATTGTACCTTCCTACTTGAGGCATCAAGGACCGAATTAGTTCGGCCTGGCTTGTACTCGATGTCGAAATCGAATTCAAAGAGAAATTGCTGCCATCTCGCCTGCTTGGGGGTGAGCTTTGGCTGGGTCTGAAAGTAGCTTATGGCCACGTTATCCGTGCGCACCACAAACTTAGATCCGAGTAGGTAATGACGCCAGGTTCGAAGACAGTGCACAATTACTGTCATCTTCTTTTCATGAACTGTATACCTACGCTCGGTGTCGTTCAACTTCCAACTCTCGTAGGCCACTGGGTGCCCTTCCTGCATGAGCACCCCTCCAATGGCAAAATCCGATGCGTCGGTGTGGACTTCAAAAGAAGTAGAAAAGTTCGGTAGCTCGAGGACCGGCTCCACCATGACCGCCTGCTTGAGACGATCAAATGCCTCCTGACATTGGTTTGACCACCGCCATGGTCGATCCTTCTTTAACAAATCCATCAGTGGGGCGCATAACTTCGAATATCCAATGATGAAACCTCCTATAATAATTTGCCATGCCAAGAAAAGAGCACAAGTGTGTAACTCGTGTAGGTACCGCCTACTTGGCTATAGCTGAAATTTTCGAGGGATCCATCATGAGCCTTACATCCCCAATGATGTGCCCAAGGAACGGCACCCTCCACTGTGCAAACACACACTTCTCCCATTTTACAAAGAGTTGGTGCTGCCGTAAGGTGGAGAAGACTTACCTCAGGTGCGCCACATGCTCATCCAACGTCCGGCTGCACACAACAATGTCATCCAAGTATACTACCACGAATTTATCAGTGAAGTCATGGAGTACATGCTGCATCAAAGCATAGAACGTTGCTGGTGCATTGGTGAGAAAAGGCATGACAAGGTACTAGAGCTTCCGTACCTTGTCACACATGCAGTCTTCTCCATGTCCTCCTCCACCATGCAGACTTGATAGTACCCGCTGCGGAGATCCAATTTGGAAATCCATTGTGCCTTACTAAGTTGGTCGAACAAATCGTCAATCCATGGAATGGGGTACTTGTTCTTCACCGTGAGCTTGTTGAGGTCCCTGTAGTCGATGCAGAATCTCAACGAACCATCGTCCTTTTTTTGGAAAAGTATCGGTGCTCCATACGGACTCTTCGAAGGTCGAATGAACCCGCTGTCCACCAACTCCGTTAGCTGCCTCCTCAGCTCCTGGAGTTCAGGTGGGGCCATTCTATATGGTGCTTGAGCTGGTGGATGTGCTCCATGCACCAAATTAATCTGATGATCGATTTCTCTTTTTGGCGGCAATCACTTGGGTAACTTGAGGGGCATCACATCCTCGAATTCAGTGAGAACACCCTTGATGGGTGCTGGAATCTTCTCTCCTTCCGGTAGGTTGTTGCCCAGCAAACAGCCCAAGAGGGGGAGGGGGGTGAATTGGATGTTAATTAAAGATGTGAAATTTTAACTTGTAATTAATCTAAAGTGTAAGTCTGGAATGTTTAAGGAATGAAGACAGTGAGACAATGGAAGGCACGACACAAAGACACAAGATTTATAGTGGTTCAGAGCTAACCTTACTCCTACATCCACTCCTCAAGTTTTACTTGAGATTTTCACTATAATCCTAGAATTACAGCACGGTTGTTTTACAAGCTCACAACCAAACTTGTTGTTTTAACGGCTCATAATGAATCACTTCGTTTGTTTTACTCGGGCTCACAAACAATCCGGCTGATTTTCACAAAGGATCACCAACTACAACCTTAGACCTTCTGATTCAATCCCTTGATTGAATCAATCACCCAAATATAAAATGAATGTGTAAATACAAGCTTTTAAGAAAGCAAGATAAAGCTATATTCACAAAAATAAGAAAAAGAAGCTTCTCCGAGAATTTTTGCCGATTGAGATTTTTTTTTTGGATAAAGGTAAGTGTGTATATATCAAATTGAAGAAATGACGTACAAATGCATAGGGGCATACCCCAAAAATCAAAGGCTAGGAGGGCATACCCCTCTAGCCACAACAACTAACTACAAAGCTTGTAAGAACAAAATGATGAGAGTATCAAAAGATATCATCAGAGAATTATATCCTAATCCGAGTCAAAATACAAAAAGTAATCTTCCAAGTTCCTTTTCTATAGTTTAGTTCCTTTTCTATAGTTTCTTTTGGTTGGAGCTGATATCTATATTTACCCTTGGACCAATTATTTTGTTTGGGTTCTACCTCACTCAACAAGACTTCTTTTAGATCGGTTTCAATTAAAAGAAGATTGGTTTCAATTAATAGATTAAGATCAATGGGTCATTGGGAGGTTATAGAACCAATATCCAATGTATGAATCGAAGTGGGCAAATTCATTTTCGAGATCCAAAAAACGATGGTTTGGATGAAACATGGTCCGACACCACTGGACCATCTCCCATCTTATGGTAAGCAAGCATGTGTCAGGCCAGGATGCTTCCACTTGGTGGACTCCTATTTTTATTGCTTGCGGGCCTTCGTCCCTACCATTCAAATTGCAAGAATGTCCTCTATTGCATTGACAACAATAAACCCAGACGCTTGTAAGAATTTCAAAAGGCCTGGCATTTCCTCTTCTCTTATCCCATTAATAAAAATTCTCAGAAATATTATAATATTATAAATTAATAATAATAATTTCTTTAAAATACTTATATTTAATTTATTAAATGAATGACTAATATCTAATAAGCCTATCGTTATAAATTAACTAATATTTAGTTGCCAGATAAGAACAATCGGGAATGTCAGGCGGATATGGAGGTTGGCTTAAATTTATAGTCAACATTTTTTTCCCCAAAACTTTGTAACATATTTTGTTTGATATATATTAGAAAATATAATACTTAAATGTTTAAAATCCAACGCACGCAGCATCATCGTACTGACCTTCCCTTCTCATTCCCTTATCTCCCACCCCTTCTCACCCCTTCTTCCCTATTTGTATTGTCTTCCTTTCTTCTTTACACATAGACAAAAATATATTAAATCATTTCTTCTTCCTTCCTTCCATTGTCGAATGAATGAAGCGGCATTGGAGGTAGAAAAGGAAGAGGTAAAGTAGTTTGAAAAGAGGGGAAAAGATTTATATATATAAAAAAACGTATATATATATATATATAATATAATATAATATAAAAATAAGGAGGGGTGGTGAGGAGAGGGCAAGGATGAGGAGGCCAGCTGCTGTTCTTCTCATGCCGAAGACTGCCAGATCTTAGGATCAGAGGCCGATCGAAGTCGTCCCGGTTTCACTGATCCCAGTTCGCCTCGGATCGGTGAGCCCTTCCTCGATTCCTCCCCCTCCTTTCTCTGCCACCGATCTTTCGTTATCCGATCGAGACTTGGAGTCTTCGATTCGATTCGGATGGGATCCTCCAGGGGTATGTGGTCTCCTCGAACGAAATCAGAAGAATTCTTTGCCTATCTTGCGTTTATTGCTGGATTTATTCTTTCTTTTCTCTTTTGGAATCTTAAGCTCAAATATTTATTACTGGATCTGTCTCGTGGATCATCTGATATTTTTGTTTCTCACTCAATAATTCGCCAAATTTAATCAAAAACTAGGTATATGTAAATATAATTTTGTACAAAAATCCTTTTTCCTCCCCCTTCAAGTAGAATGTTTTAGCCCGGATCTGTTAGAGAACGATTGGATGTACATTGAATTGTGTGTGTTTGAATCTTTTTGATTAGTGGATAAAGTAGATTCTTTCTGAATTGGGTTTATGGTACATGGGATGATGATGATGGATTGTGTGGTGCGAATTGCAGAAGAGAGAATGGAGTCAGATCTTGGCAAACTCTTCATCGGCGGGATCTCGTGGGATACGAATGAAGACCACCTCCGGGAGTACTTCAAGACTTATGGGGAAGTGGTTGAGGCTCTGATCATGAAGGACCGGACCACTGGCCGGGCCCGTGGGTTCGGGTTTGTGGTGTTTGCAGACCCAGCTGTGGCTGAGAGAGTCATCATGGAGAAGCACATGATTGATGGCCGGATGGTAACTTCCGATCTTCTTTTCTTGATTCATATTAACTGTTGTTGATTCATTTGGTTTGAGGTAATGCTGGTAGTGAATTATGGTTATGGATTTGGAATGTCATGAATTAAGAGAATTGTTGAGAAACAAATTTGTCTACGTTATAACTACTATTGGGTCAATGAATAATCCTTAGGTGGAGGCAAAAAAAGCTGTTCCCAGGGATGATCAGCACATCCTTAATAGAAGCAACACTACTATTTATGGTTCTTTTGGTCCTGGCCGCACCAAGAAGATATTCGTGGGAGGCCTCCCATCAACTATAACAGAGAGTGACTTCAAAAAGTACTTTGATCAGTTTGGGAATATCATTGATGTTGTCGTGATGTATGATCACAACACTCAGAGGCCAAGGGGTTTTGGATTCATCACTTATGACTCAGAGGATGCTGTGGATAAGGTATTGCTTAATACCTTTCATGAGCTAAATGGTAAGATGGTTGAGGTCAAGAGAGCTGTTCCTAAAGAATTGTCCCCGGGGCCCAACATGCGGTCGCCAGTTGGTGGATATAACTATGGCCTGAATAGGGTCAGTAGCTTTCTTAATGGGTATGGTCAGGGTTACAATCCAAGCTCAATAGGTGGCTATGGAATGAGAATAGATGGTAGATTGGGACCACCAGCAAGTGCAAAGAATGGGTTCCCTTCTTTTAGTCCTGATTTTGGAATGGGGATGAATTTTGAGCCTGGTTTCGGCACAAGTTTTGGAGGAAGTTCAAGATTCAGCAACAATCTTGGATATGGTCGAGGGTTGAACCCTTATTATAGCAGGAATTCAAGTAGGTACAACCGTTCTATTGGGTACAGTGGAGGTAGTGGTAATTCTGGGTCAGTTTTTAGTTCAATGGCTTGTAATGTATGGGGTAATGGTGGCCTTAACTACACTACAAACTCTGCAAGTTCTAATGCCTACATGACCTTAGGAAGCGGGAGTCTCAGTGGCTTTGGCAATAGTAGCCTGAACTGGGGTGGATCTTCTTCGCCTATTTCATCTGAAGTTGGGGGGGTCGGAACCGGCTATAATAGTAGGGGTTCGAGTTATGGAAATGGTGAGAATAGCTTTGGTTTGGCGAGCAGTTTTGGAAGGAGTGGTGGAACTGGAGCTGGTAACACTTCCCTTACTGCAATATCCAGTGGATATGAAGGAAACTATGCAGAGCTATATGGTGGTAGTTCAGTTTATGGAGACCCAACTTGGAGATCGGCATCCTCGGAATTTGATGGTACTGGCCCATTTGGTTATGGGCTTGACAATGTCGCTTCAGATATCACAGGCAAGGACTCTATAGGTTATATGGGTGGCTCTAATGTTACCAGTAGACAGCCAAATAGAGGTAAGAAATTTCTTTAACTTAATCCAAATTCCTGTAAGACGCATTATTTCCCTCTTTATATAACAAAAAAAGGTACTTTTCATCTTTTGATGTCTGTGGATCTTTTAAAGTGGTTGGGAAGGTTGTGGGAATGAGGAAGTGCTTGAGGTCTTGCTTTCCTCTCCCAGAGCTTAAGGCAGTGGGGTGAATCAAAATTGATGTTTGTGCAAAATATACACATGAACATAAACAATCATATTAGCTATAGTTCTATGTCATCTATTGATCTCACAATCCATGATTTTATCCTTTGAAATAGAAATGGCTTCATATTCATTATCATGACTTCCATTGACGAGCTAATTTGAAGGCTCTATTGGTCCACCTCTGGAACGTGATGCACATGAGCAGGTCATCTCAGAACATTTTCACCTTTCATCTATCCATGACTAGATGCATGGCTATTGTGCTAGTAAGCCACAATATATATTGGACATGATAGAAATTACAGAATGATGAATATAGATGCAAAATAAAAAGAGTTTGCTCAATGCAGCAAGGCTGCTTTTGTTTTCATATGGAGTAGAAGGAGATCTAGCAATATGGTGACAATGGCCAAAGATAGTAAAAGGATACTCATCTATCCAATGCCACATCTGTCCTTTAGGATTGTCTGATTGCATGAGGACTGCTTGTAACCATATATAGTCAACTGGTCAAGCAATACCAAGCAAGAATGATTACCAGATATTTAAGTCATGTAACTAGGATATGTGCATTCTGCAAAACAACATATTTCCTGAACTGTTATGGTATTCCAAATGGAAACTAATTTATGAAAATGGTATTATTTATGTTTCAAATTTTTATAATTTAGCTTGTCAAAATGTAGCAATGTACATGTTTTTGAGCAGATGACATGGCATAAGGTAATAAAAATGTAAATTTTGCACAAGAAACTCCACACTGGTTAATAATTATAATGATTTCAGATAAAAGTATATTACAGGTGGCAATGAAGTGTCACCAGGCATAACATTTCATAATCTAAACTGACGAAGTCCATTCCTAGTTTGACATGGTGCAAAATTTAAGCTTGAGCAAACCTTAGATCAGTCAAGTTGATAAAGATGAGATGCTACATATAACTGCAAAGAGTTTTTCAATTGTTTTTCATGTCAGTCAAGTAGATAAAGATAAAGAGTTTTTCAATTGCTTTGACAAGCTTGTTCTAGAAGCCGAGCCCAAGGACTTGGCCAAATTTCCGGAAGCTAAGCCTAAAGGATTAGCGGGACTTCTTCGGAGCCTGAGCTCAAGGACTTAGCGAATTTTTCTAAAGTCTAAACCCGGAGCCTTAACGCGATTCCTATCAGAGCTAAGCCTGACAATCTAGCGAATGCTACCGGAATCTAGGTCTATGGATTTAGCCGAGATTGAAGACCTAGAGAAATTCGTGGGAGAGGAATTCAACTTAAGCAGCCAAGGTAAAAGTTTACCTACTATGCAAAAAAGAGACAAGCACAAATTTAGAAAAAAGCTCTTCATTGATAAAGGCCCAAAGGCTAAGTACAAAATCAAGGTCCGGCCGTACAATGACTTCAATGGCCGACCTTGTTTACAAAAAAGAGAGAACAAAGAAAAAGAGGAGGCTAAGCTCTAGGAGGCTGCGGCTTCATCGGCGCCAACATCGGGGTCATCCACAACGATCACTGGGGGGTCTTCGGCAGGGGTTGGCTCGGGACCCTCCGCGACAGCCTCAGATAGGGCTTCGCCAGTGGCCTCGGGAACGCCCCCGGCAACTTCCCCAGAAGGAGTATCTCGAGCTGCTTGCTCGGCCGTGCCGGTCCCGGCCTCGGCGACCTCCTCCTCGGCCTCAAGGGATGCGGGAAGATCGAACTCGCTCTCTTCGCCGATCCCCGACCTAGGCCGAATACCCCCGAGGTCGAGCTGGGGGCAGAACCTGTGTATCTGCCTCCAAAAATTTTCGAAGCCGCGGAGAAACCCATCCATGGCCTCCTCCTCCAACATGTCGCGGAACTCCTCCGACTCCTTGAAGAGTTCCACTGCGTTTTGGGCCTGCTCCAGCGCCCTCTTCTCTCGAGCCTCGAGCTGCTCGACTTTTAGGCGGAGAACCCCGCCCTCGTACTTGTGGCCGGCGACCTCGGCACGGGCTTCGGCCAGACGCGCCTCGGAGGCGCACAACTCTGACCTCACTAAAGTGTGCGCGGCCCTCTCCTCCTCAAGTTGATCGACTGCCGATCGCCGCTCGGCTTCGGCAGCCTCCATCCGCGCGATGGCCTCTGCCCGTGCGGCCTCAGAGTCGGCGAGCCTTTTCTCGGCCATCTCCAGTTGCCTCTGGAATCGCCGAGCCTCATTCTGGCATCCAGAGGCTATGAATACCAGTGTATCGATCTCGTGGAGATGCTGCAAGAGAAACAACGATAAGTAAAAGTGGAGGAAATACCAATAACCAAAGCAAAAAAAAAAAAGAAAGCGACTTACCCAGGCAGCATTACAGTACGTCTGATCGACGATATCCCCGAGCTCGATGGCTTCGAACTCAGCCCGGTCGGCCGGGAGCAACGCGCGGCGAAATACTGCGCGCGCGACATCGCTATCTCGGAGGGCCGAACTGCCCTCACGGATCGGGGACTCCGGGTCATTAGACCCCCTCCCGGAGCGATCTCCGGCCCTTGACGAACTCGGCCCACCCGAACTCACGACAGCGGGGCGGGACATGCTCGGGACCCCAGGGCCTCTGCTCGGCTCGGGGCTCGAGTGCTGCAGACGGACGATTGGTCGACTTGCCCGTTGAGAGATGGGGGCGGGGCAAGCTGGAGGCGCCGAGTCCGATGCCCCCCCGGAATCCGAGCTCGCGTGCTCGGTGGCTGGGGCCCTTTTCCGGACAGACCTGGATGTTCCGGCCCCAGAGCCCCTCGCCTCGGCAGGAGCAAAAGTGGAGGCCGACCTGGCCTTCTTTTTAGGCTTGGGAAGAGCCCCGCCAGCCTCGACTGCCCTCCTCTTCAGTCGGGCGAAAAGGGATGTATTGCTTGTCACCATGTTGGAAATGTCTGAAAAGAAGAAAAATTCTAAGTGTTAGATCAGCGCTAAGAAAAGAAGGAAAAAAGCAAATAAGGCAAAAGACAGCAAAATGAAGGAGGAGCAGTGTGACTGCTCTTACCCTCGGGGCACGCCGAGCTCAAGCCAACGTTCACCAAGGCCTCCTCGCTCAGGAGGTCGGTCACAATGATATCCCTCCCGAGACTACGCTGAGCGTCAAAAATCCTTTGCTCATCCGCCGAAAGCTGGGTGAGCCTGTTGAGGGCCTTCAGCCGGGGATGCCCCCACCTCGGGTCAAATCCCCACGAGACCTCGGACGAAAGGAAGAAAAATCTCCCCTTCCACTCATGAATAGAGGAAGGGGCACCTCGGAAGAGTGACATACCGCCCCGAAAGGCGAAGTAAAGCCACTCTCCGTCCGCTGGGTTCGACTTCAACAAGAAGCATCGGCGGAAGACACTCACCAAGATCGGAATTCCGTGCGCAAGGCAAAGGGATAGGAATCCGACGATGGTCCTCCATGAGTTCGGAGCGAGTTGTGCTGGGACGAGCTGGTACTCCACCAGCAAATCGTTCACGAACTCGTGAAGAGGGAACCGCAGGCCGGTCCAGAGTGTCTCAACGTACACCCCGATCCGACCTGGAGGAGGTCTCGTCACCCGGTCCCCCGGGCTGGAAAAAGAACCGGGAACGGACCAGTTCTAGCTCCTCCTCAGTCAGGTTAGACCCGACCTCATTTGGACCAAGTCCCATTTCAAAAAGAAGGGCGGAGAAGAAAACAAAGAACGAAGAAAGAAAAGAAGAAGAAGAAGGAGAATCCCCGAGCCAACGTGGAAAAATGACCTACGGAGGGGTCGCCGGAAATCGCCTCAGGGCACCGCCGGGAAGGCTCGGTCACAGCTGGAAAAGGAGAAAAGAAACGGAGGAAGAAGGGGAAGCAGCAACAACAAGCGGCCAAGCAAGACCTTTCTAGGGCTAAGCTAAGGGGTTTATATAGACCCTCCCGACGGCCCAGATCGGCGGGACTGGATCCCGCCTTCTGTCCAGATTGTGTTACGTGTCGGCCCCGAAAACCGAAGCGACATATTTAATCTGGATCGACGCTTCGAATACAGAATCAAGGCAGCGTCCCATCGAATCTCGGAGCTCCATCATGAGCCCACCACGCGAGGCGGCCTCGAAGGGCGAAAGGGTGTCGCCCCATCTCCTCTCATTAAAAGTGCCCCGAAGCGCGTGGAACGCCGGAATAATTTAAGGTTACCTGGCCCCCACCACTGCAATAAAGGTAATGCTGCGACTTTAATCTTGCTCTTTTTTTAAAACAAAACTTAAAAGTAGGATACCCCAAGTATAGGGTGTAGCAAAGTAATATTCTTGGTGAGTCCGAGATCGTATCCACAGGGATTTGACTATGAACAAAAAACTAAAGGCTAATTTATATTCAGCTTGGGATAACTAAGGCATCGGGATTCAGCTTAGCACTTCTTCATGCATTTCTTTTATTCACCTATTACCTCAGTTAGATCTGAGTGAAGACCTAACTGGAAAATAAAGCGGTGAAAATCATAAATAAATGGATCTTTATGGACAGTATTGCATTAATTTTACTTTAGACTACAGGGATTTCTAAGCATCTGCTATACCCTGGGGGAAATAACAGATCAAACAAATGTATAAGTTTAAAGTAATTCCTAAACATTCACTGCACATAAATGATATTAAAATTTAATTGATGATTAAAAGAATACATGAAAAAAAATACTAAGCTATTCCCTAGCCTTAGCTAAGAGAGATTAGCTACTCATGATAGGAGACATAAAAGAATTATCAAGGAATAAAAATATCATTCTCCCTTCAAAAAAAAAAAACAGATGTTCTGTTTTTTTCTTCTTCCCGCAAACAGGCTGGGCCTTCTCCTCTTCTTCTTCTCTTCTCGCCGAATGAAGACTGACCCGAGGAACAATGATTGCTTTCTCCTCTGTTCCCGGAAGGGCTCCGAATAATCAATTGATCTTCTCCTCCCGAATGATGGATGATCCACCCCGAATTCAGATTTCTCCAAGTGATTGAATTCTGCTGAGTGCTGAATGCTCGAATGATGGATGAATGCCTCTTCTCCTCCCGAATTCAGATTCTCTTCTTTGGAATGGTTCCCGAATGAATCTTCTTCCCCCCTCTCCTCCCGAATGCCTCCCCCTTTTATAGGATTTTCCCAACGCTGAAGAGACGCTGAGAATCAATGAAGATCAAACCGGCCGTTGGAATGATTTTAATTTGCTCCCTGTTTTCGCGATGGAAGTCGAACCGAGATTGCTGGGTGCTTCGCGATGGACTCGGTCATGGGAAGGTTTTAATTCGGCTGGACTTCCTTGTTATCACGGAGAAACATCTGAGACGTCCTTTTGGTTGGAGGAAATCGGGCGGTTGAGCTGCTGTGGAAAGGCGTTTGGACTCCCTTGGACGAAACGGCTGGTACTCTGTTTTTCGCTGGGAAAAGGAGATCAACCGGCTGGATGCTTCGTGATGGCTGTTGGGATGCTGTTTGGGACGATGAAGCAGCTGAAACAATGCTTCGGTTGGACTCTAATTTTTCCGGTTTTGAAGAAGTACAGCAGAGGACCGGTTTATTTGATTTCTTTTCGGTTCCTGGGAAGATTCTACGGATGAGATGCTGTTGTTCTTCGGTGAAGAGGGAAATCGGGAGTTGCTGATTTGGGCTCAAACCCAATATTATTGGGTCTCTTGGATTACTTACAAAAAAAAAAAACACAAATAAAACACTAATTAATCAAATTTATCAATAATTATTAGCTATAATATTAATTAAGCTGGTATGAAAATTGTACTTTTGTGCTCTCATCACACCCCCCAACTAGCTTATTGCTAGTCTCTAGCAATTAAGTGTGAAAATGATAAAATGAGGGTGCAAAAGTATCATTTATTAATATATGTCAATATGCATGAATTAAAATAAATACTCACTTTCGTAGAGCATTACGATTGCACTTAGCACGTGCAACAAGCCGTTAAACCCCTAGGTTACCCTAGTGGACGAGTGTTATCTCATGAAGGTTTTCAGGGAAGTTACCCACAAACTTCATAGTTATAGATTTCAAACTTTTAACTCGAAATAAATGTATTAACCTAGAATTGCAAGGACAATTATCAACTATCATAACTCTAACAGTTTCTAACCCAAGTTTCAGAATACCCCATTGTCTGCTAACACATCAAGAAGGTAGTGAGGTGCAAGATAGAATCAAATAAATGAGTGGCATTTACTTACTTCTAACATGAGCACTTTAATTTTCTAAGACTTTCTAAAGTTAAGTGGTAATGAACACCCTTTTCTCTTCTTCTTCTTTTTTTTTTCTTTTTTTTAATATCAATAAATACTGAGACGAGTGACTTGTGCAATGTCTAGCCTTATTAAGCTTTCTAGTTAACCCATGTAGCGAGTGTTGGACTAGTGACTCCCAATCCAGATGGCTCAGGGCACTAGGTATAGAGACACCCTAACAGGCTTAATAACTCAGGTCAACCAGGCTCCAAGGCCGAACTAGTCACTCAGAGTCTTATCTTAGTCATTCTCACCTTTTTACGCGAATATCGCTGCTTTGTAGGCAAGATGCCCGGTTACTCAGTGAGAAGACTTAAATAAACTCATTTTATTTTTATTTATATTATTATATATATTTTTTTTATTTTTTTTTATTTTTTTATAGGTGTTCATCATACACATAACTCTAAATTATCCCAAAAGATCAACAGTATTCATCTTAGTCATAAGTTTTAACACCCCATAATTTATATGTTTTCGTGTAAGTGTTGGATCATCTTCTATCATGTTAGAAGAAGAGAGAGGAAAATGAAGACTCAAACTAGAACTGCTATCATTTTTTAGTCGACACTATTGTCCAAGCAATTCCAAGCTAAAAAGATTAGAATTGGAGTTAAAAATCTGAAATCTTAACCCCCTTTTTTTTCTTCAAAGATATGACAATTAGTATGATATACAGTAATCTCCCCCCCCCCCCCAACTTAAATGTAACATTGTCCCCAATGTTGCAAAATGAAAAGCAGTAATGGAACAAATAAATGAGAGGATACCTGATGGGTTGTTCCGATGAGGGTGGATGCAAATTGGGGATAATAACCCCAAACTTGCATATTAGTAATATAAACATGTATATAATATATATATATATATTTTTAACATGAATGAGGATCTCTAGCAGATATAGAGATCGATCCTGATAAACAGGATCTCCCAGATTGGTCGATTCAGCCTCTGGGGTAAAGTTATCCAAAAATAATTTCAAACGTTGGCCATTTACTTTAAAAATATTACCGGTCATTGGATTCTCTATCTCAACGGTTCCATACGGATAAACAGTTTTAACTATAAACGGGCGGGTCCACCTAGATCTCAATTTTCCTGGAAATAAATGAAGTCTTTAATTATACAATAGGATTTTCTGGGGAGGCTCAAATATTTTTCTCATAATATTTCTATCATGAAAGACTTTCATTTTGTCCTTATAAATTTGAGCATTCTCATATGCTTCATTCCTGATTTCCTCTAGTTCATTAAGTTGAAGTTTGTGTAGTGAACTAGCCTTATCCATATCAAAATTAAATCTCTTAATAGCCCAGTATGCCCTATGCTCCAATTTCACAGGCAAGTGACAAGGTTTGCCAAAAATAAGACGGTACGGAGACATACCAATCGGACTTTTAAAAGCAGTATGATAAGCCCAAAGTGCATCAGTTAAACGCAAAGACCAGTCTTTGCGATTTGGGTTAACCGTTTTTTTCAGAATATTCTTGATTGTTCGATTGGATACCTCAACTTGTCCACTTGTTTGTGGATGATAAGGGGTGGCGACTTTATGTGTAATCCCATATTTTCGCATTAAAGCCTCAAAAGGCTTATTACAGAAGTGTGAACCTCCATCACTGATGATGGCTCGAGGCGTTCCAAATCTGGAAAGAATGTTTTTCTTTAAAAATTTTAGAACAGTTTTATGGCCATTATTCTTGCAAGGAATTGCCTCTATCTATTTGGAGACATACTCTACAGCTACTAAGATGTATAAATTTCCAAATGAAGAAGGAAATGGCCCCATAAAATTGATTTCCCAACAATCAAATATTTCGATAATTAAAATTGGGTTGAGGGGCATCATATTCCTACGAGTTATTCCACCTAACTTTTGACAACGCTCGCAAGCTTTGCAAAAGTTATGGGAATCTCTGAACAAGGTGGGCCAATAGAAACCGCACTGTAAAATTTTTGCAGCCGTTTTCTTAGTAGAGAAATGACCACCGCAAGCTTCTGAATGACAAAAGGAGACGACGCTAATAATTTCGTCATTAGGTACACATCTCCTAATAATTTGGTCTGGGCAGTATTTGAAAAGATAAGGATCATCCCAGAAGAAATTTTTTATTTCGGTCAGAAATTTTCGTTTGTCCTGTTTATTCCAATGACTTGGTAGTTCACATGTGACTAGAAAATTTGCAATGTCTGCAAACCAGGGTGAAGATGTGATCTCAAACAGTTGCTCATCAGGGAAAGTGTCTTTTATGGGTGAATTGTCTAAGGAATCTGGAAGAGTCAGACGGGACAAGTGATCATCTACTACATTTTCTACCCTCTTTTTATCTTTTATTTCTAGAAAAAACTCTTGAAGTAGAAGGATCCATCTAAGCAAACGCGCCTTAGCATCTTTTTTTGAAAGAAGGTACTTAAGGGCAGCGTGGTCAGTGTAGATAATGATTTTGGATCCAATCAAGTAAGACCTAAATTTGTCGAGCGCAAATACTACGGCAAGCAGTTCCTTTTCCGTAGTAGTATAATTCATTTGGGCACTATTTAAAGTCTTGCTTGCATAGTAGATAACATAAGGCTTATTGTCCTTTCTTTGCCCTAAAACTACCCCAACTGCATATTCACTAGCATCACACATGATTTCAAAAGGAAGTGACCAGTCGGGTGGTTGTATGATGGGAGCAGACGTCAGCAAGCTTTTAAGCGTATCAAAAGCTTTTTGACATTCTTTAGACCAATTAAATTCGCTTTCCTTTTGAAGAAGATTACATAGGGGCGTTGATATTGAGCTAAAATCTTTAATGAATCTCCTATAAAACCCTGCATGACCCAGAAATGACCGTATATCTTTGACAGTTTTTGGGTTGGGCAAGTTAGTGATTAAATCGATTTTAGCCTTGTCCACTTCGATTCCTTCAGATGAAATGATATGCCCGAGCACAATTCCCCTAGTTACCATGAAATGGCACTTCTTCCCGTTTAAGATTAGATTCTTCTTCACACTGCATTAAGACTAGCCTTAAATGGTCTACACAGTTTTCAAAAGAGGAGCCGAAAATAGAGAAATCATCCATGAATACTTCCAAAAAGCGCTCAACCATGTCAGAAAAAATACTGAGCATGCATCTTTGGAAGGTTGCAGGAGCATTACACAATCCAAATGGCATTCTCTTGTAAGCAAAAGTGCCAAAAGGACATGTAAACGTGGTCTTTTCTTGATCTTCAGGATCAATTGCAATTTGGTTGTATCCTGAATAGCCATCTAGGAGGCAATAAAATTTGTGGCCTGCCAACCTTTCTAAGATTTGATCAATAAAAGGTAGAGGAAAATGATCCTTCCTAGTGACAGAATTAAGTTTTCTGTAGTCAATGCATACACGCCAACTAGTGGGGGCTCTAGTTGGAACTAATTCATTGTTGGCATTTTTGACTACAGTGACACCAGATTTTTTCGGGACCACTTGGGTTGGACTTACCCATTTACTATCTGAAATTGGGTATATTATACCCGCATCCAGAAGTTTTAAAACTTCTGCCCTAACTACATCTTTCATGTTTGGGTTTAATCGACGTTGAGGTTGACAAAAAGGTTTGGCATCAGCTTCTAGATGAATTCTATGGGTGCAAATTGAGGGACTGATTCCCTTAATATCTGCAATTGTCCATCCTATTGCTCCTTTATGTTCCTTGAGAATTTCTAACAATTTTAATTCCTGATTTTGTTCGAGTTGGGATGATATGATCACAGGAAAGGTCTCTTCTTGACTAAGGTATGCATACTTCAGCTCAGATGGTAAAGGTTTTAGCTCAAGTTTGGGTGCTTGAACACTAGATGGTAGAGGACTATTGTTGCATGGAGGTAATTCTTCAAAACGAGATTTCCACCTATCTGTATCCAACAAAGGAGCTGAATCTAATATAGCATTGATTTCTCTAAAGTCTTGGTTTGCATCTGTATTTCCACATTGAGTCAGGCATGTTTCTAATGGATTGGAAGAAAGAGATGGGATAAGAGCATCTTCTATAATGGAGTCGATCAGATTAACTCCATAAATTTCATCATTTTCATCGTCATTTTCGGGTTGTTTGCAAATGTTAAATATATTAAAATCTATAGTCATATTCCCGAATGACATTTTCATTATTCCATTTCGACAGTTGATCAAAGCATTAGAAGTAGCTAGAAATGGTCGTCCCAAGATGACAGGTATTGGAGTGGTACAATTCATGACAGGCTGGGTATCTAATACTATAAAGTCGACTGGAAAATAAAATTTATCAATTTGAACAAGTACATCCTCGACGACTCCTCTAGGTATTTTGATAGATCGATCAGCAAGTTGGAGAGTAACCTTGGTGGGTTTTAGTTCACCTAGTCCTAACTGTTCATAAACTGAATAAGGCAGTAAGTTAACACTTGCACCTAAATCAAGAAGGGCTCGTTGTATCCTATAGTTTCCTATGATGCAAGATATGGTAGGACAACCAGGATCTTTATATTTAGGTGGGGTGCTGTGTTTGAGGATAGCACTCACTTGTTCTGTTAGAAAGGCTTTCTTTTGTACATACAGTTTTCGTTTTATGGTACAAAGATCTTTTAAAAATTTTGCATAAGATGGGATCTGCTTAATGGCATCTAATAGAGGAATGTTAATCTTTACTTGTTTAAAGATATCCAAAATTTCTTGATCAGGTACTCCTTTTTTAGCCGCAAGCAAGCGCTGAGGGAATGGAGCAACTATTTTATATGAGGTATTGGATCATCTTGTTAGTATTATTTTCATCCCTTTTCTCAATGGATTTTTCAGGTCTGTCATCCTTCGTTGGAATTTCTTTGTTAATTATTTTTCCGCTACGAAGGGTTGTGATAGACTTAGCTTGTTCAAATTTAGGTTGGGATGAACTTGCTTCATGGACCTCATGTTGACCCTTTGGGTTAGATTGAGGTTGGGCTCGAAATGTTCCTTTTTCCCTAACATTGAGTTGAGCCTCAATTCTACCTACAGAATTTTTAAGTTCTTGAAGTGACTGCATGGTATTCTGATTTATCTGGGTCTGCCCTTGCATGAATGCCTGCAAAGTATCCTCAAGAGATCTCTTATGGGGTGGCACATAGGGTATGGAATTCCCTTGAGATTCATTTGCAGTGGGTCCATTTCTCCAACTAAAATTCGGATGGTTTCGCCAGTTAGGATTATATGTTTCAGGAAATGGTCTCTTATAAGCATTTGTGAAATTCGCTTGATCATGCAACACTTCTTGGAAGGCGGGGATTGTAGGACAATCCTTGGTTAAGTGTGCATTACTCTCACAGATTTCACAAATACTTTCATCTATAGTAGGTGCCTTTCCTGTATTGGCTCTGCTTACTTCAATGGCTTCAACCTTCCTAGTTAGATTAGCAATCTTTAAATTTACATCATTTTCTTCTTTAACATGATACATTCTTCCTTTAGTATTAGTCGGTATTTTAGGTTTCTTGTTCTTATCTATTGTATCCCAAGCCTGTGCATTTTTTGCCAACAGATCAAAATAGTCCCAGGCTTCCTCTAGTTCCTAATTCATAAATTCACCATTATACATCATTTCCACGAATTGTCTCATATTGGAGGTCAAACCATCATAAAAGAAACTGATGACTCTCCAAATTTCGTATCCATGATGTGGGCAAGCAAGCAGAAGGTCCTTAAATCTTTCCCAACACTGGAAAAATGTTTCTCCATCTTTTTGAGCGAAGTTCATGATATTTCTTCTAAGTGTGTTCGTTTTATGTGTTGGAAAGAATTTCTTTAAAAATTCCCTTGTCATCTCTTGCCAGGTGGCTATGGTCCTAGGTCTTAAAGAATGTAACCATGACTTAGCTTTTTTCCTTTAAAGAAAAAGGAAATAACTTAAGCTTCACTACCTCTTCATTGATATTATTAAATTGAAGTGTTGAACACACTTCATCAAATTCTTTTAGGTGCAAGTAGGGACTTTCGGAGTCAAGTCCATGAAACTTTGGGAGTAATTGGATTATTCCTGGTTTCATGTCAAAGGCTCTCGCAGCAGTAGGAATAACCATGTAAGATGGAGTACTGGTCCTAGTAGGTTGTAGATAATCGCGAAGCGTTCTACTAGGTAGGTTATCTTGATATTCATTATCTCCATGATTACTCTGACTATCCTCCATTTGATTAATTGAACTTTTATCCCTTGATTCAGCTCGAAATAATCTTTTCGTTTTATCCCTTTGCCACAACCGCATATACTGACCAATTAACCAGTTATTATTATTATTATTATTATTATTTATTTATTTATTTATTTTGTATATATATATATTTTTAGAGTTTTGGATGAGTATGAATATTACCTAAAGCTATGAATATTGACACCCTGCTACTAAAATTATTCATAATCAAACAGTATCAAAGCATAGCATCCTTATTTCTAATGTTTTTCTAAAAATTTTTAGACAGCTTCTAACTGGTTTGAAGAGTACACTTAAGCCTCCAATCCGGTCTAATAACCTAGTCGACCAGGTAAGCTCCCAGGTAAGTGGAGGGGTCACGATGCGTATAGCAAAGGTCCCTCTTAAGACCCACTTGCCTCGAACAGAGTCTGTCTCCCTTCAGTCACTTAGAGGGACAAAGCTTACCTAGACATCGACTGGATCACAGAGCGAAACTGGTGCAACTTTCAGTGGTCTTCGTCCTATTGAGCTCGAGTGTCCTTAGGGGTTAACGTCTAATTCATTTTAATTAGGCTTGGGATATTTATGCAGGGGAGTGATTTTTGGGCTAAGGACGAGTGATGAAATCCCGACCTTATCTTGTTAATGGGTTCAACCCTTAGAATGTTTTATGCAAATGCTTTATACTATATGCAACAATCAAGAAGATTTTTAATATTTTCTGTCATGTCATTAAGTTACACTGAACAGTTGATCAAGCAAATTAAACTATTATTATCTTATAAATTTTATAAATTTAAAATTTGAATTTTTGAATTTCTGAGAACTGAAATTTAAATTTAGAATTCGAAATTCAAATAATTTTTTATATATATTTAATTTTGAAATTTTAAATTGAACTAAGTAAGATTTAAATTCTAATCTAAGAAATTTAAAATAAAAATAACACGACTGAAATTAGAAAATTGATTTCAACACTTACTACCGGAGTTCGTTCACTCCGGGAATCCAAAAATTTTGCTGTTGATCTCCACTTCGTGTTGTCTTTGAACCTGAAAAGATTTAAAATTTCAGCCTTGTTAAAAAAACAGAAAAATTGAAAAACTAAAAAATAAAATAAAATTTGCAGTCTTGTTCTTGTTCGCACGTTGCAAATCCCCGGCAACGGCGCTAAAAACTTGCTACGACTTTAATCTTGCTCTTTTTTTAAAACAAAACTTAAAAGTAGGATACCCCAAGTATAGGGTGTAGCGAAGTAATATTCTCGGTGAGTCCGAGATCGTATCCACAGGGATTTGACTATGAACAAAAAACTAAAGGCTAATTTATATTCAGCTTGGGATAACTAAGGCATCGGGATTCAGCTTAGCACTTCTTCATGCATTTCTTTTAATCACCTATTACCTCAGTTAGATCTGAGTGAAGACCTAACTGGAAAATAAAGCGGTGAAAATCATAAATAAATGGATCTTTATGGACAGTATTGCATTAATTTTACTTTAGACTACAGGGATTTCTAAGCATCTGCTATACCCTGGGGGAAATAACAGATCAAACAAATGTATAAGTTTAAAGTAATTCCTAAACATTCACTGCACATAAATGATATTAAAATTTAATTGATGATTAAAAGAATACATGAAAAAAAAAACTAAGCTATTCCCTAGCCTTAGCTAAGAGAGATTAGCTACTCATGATAGGAGACATAAAAGAATTATCAAGGAATAAAAATATCATTCTCCCTTCAAAAAAAAAAACAGATGTTCTCTTTTTTTCTTCTTCCCGCAAACAGGCTGGGCCTTCTCCTCTTCTTCTTCTCTTCTCACCGAATGAAGACTGACCCGAAGGAACAATGAATGCTTTCTCCTCTGTTCCCGGAAGGGCTCCGAATAATCAATTGATCTTCTCCTCCCGAATGATGGATGATCCACCCCGAATTCAGATATCTCCAAGTGATTGAATTCTGCTGAGTGCTGAATGCTCCGAATGATGGATGAATGCCTCTTCTCCTCCCGAGTTCAGATTCTCTTCTCTGGAATGGTTCCCGAATGAATCTTCTTCCCCCCTCTCCTCCCGAATGCCTCCCCCTTTTATAGGATTTTCCCAATGCTGAAGAGACGCTGGGAATCAATGAAGATCAAACCGGTCGTTGAAACAATTTTAATTTGCTCCCAGTTTTCGCGATGGAAGTCGAACCGAGATTGTTGGGTGCTTCGCGATGGACTCGGTCATGGGAAGGTTTTGATTCGGCTGGACTTCCCTGTTATCACGGAGAAACATCTGAGACGTCCTTTTGGTTGGAGGAAATCGGGCGGTTGAGCTGCTGTGGAAAGGCGTTTGGACTCCCTTGGACGAAACGGCAGGTACTCTGTTTTTCGCTGGGAAAAGGAGATCAACCGGTTGGATGCTTCGTGATGGCTGTTGGGATGCTGTTTGGGACGATGAAGCAGCTGAAACAATGCTTCGGTTGGACTCTGATTTTTCCGATTTTGAAGAAGTACAGCAGAGGACCGGTTTATTTGATTTCTTTTCGGTTGCTGGGAAGATTCTACGGATGAGATGCTGTTGTTCTTCGATGAAGAGGGAAATCGGGAGTTGCTGATTTGGGCTCAAACCCAATATTATTGGATCTCTTGGATTACTTGCACTCAAACACAAATAAAACACTAATTAATCAAATTTATCAATAATTATTAGCTATAATATTAATTAAGCTGGTATGAAAATTGTACTCTCATCAGGCAACTACTTCCCAAGCTCGAGCTCGCAAATGGCTCGAACTCGGAAGTCGGGGGTAGTGTTGGGGGAATATAAATTGCCCCAAAGCACGTGAGCACATCACCAGCACGTGATCAGAGGCGCCCGACTAGGCGCTCGACCTCAGAGGCGCCCGACCTCGGGACGCCCGACCAGGCGCTCGACCAGAGGCGCCCGACCTCGGGACGCCCGACCAGGCGCTCGACCTCAGAGCTCTCAACCTGGCGCCCGACCTCAACATTCTCGACCTCGGAAGCCCAGCCTCACCATCCACCCGCCGCGGTCACATCCTTCTGTAACTCGACCGGGGACCATGCCCTGCTACCGCTGCCAACAATTAATGCACATGGCCTCTGCTGATCTCCGGCTCACTCAACAATCAATGCGCATGGTCTCTGCTGATCTCCGGCTCACTCAACAATCAATGCGCATGGCCTCTGCTGATCTCCGGCTCACTCAACAATTAATGCGCATGCTATCTACGGATCTCAAGCCCTCCACAGCAAACAGCTGACCCGCTCGGCTACGTCCGATCAGCCACGACGACTCATTGGCTCCGGCCTGATCTCCTACGACAATGCATTAATTCACACGATCGTGCATTAATTCATACGACATGCCAATCATGACGGTAACCCATTCGCCCCGTCACATCACAGGTAATCCTGTACCCCTCTATAAAAGAGGAACCCCTCCATCTTAGAGGGGGTTGGGACTCTGAAACTCTGGAGACATATTTTCTCCCTCCTCATACATTTGCCCCCTCTGACTTAGGCATCGGAGGGCCGACGCCGGAAACCCCGGCCACCGGCTTTTTGCAGGTTCCCCGAAGGACGCCGCCCGCCGACAAGCCGCCGCCCGCCATCTTACGCCGGAGCTCCTCCTTCTCAGCCGACGGCCGTCCCCGGGTCCAATTTCCAACAACAAAAGCAGCACTACTATTTATGGTTTTTCTGGTCCTGGCCGCACCAAGAAGATATTTGTGGGAGGCCTCCCATCAACTATAATAGAGTGACTTCAAAAAGTACTTTGATCAGTTTGGGAATATCATTGATGTTGTCGTGATGTATGATCACAACACTCAGAGGCCAAGGGGTTTTGGATTCATCACTTATGACTCGAGGATGCTGTGGATAAGGTATTGCTTAATACCTTTCATGAGCTGAATGGTAAGATGGTTGAGGTCAAGAGAGCTGTTCCTAAAGAATTGTCCCCGGGGCCCAACATGCGGTCGCCAGTTGGTGGATATAACTATGGCCTGAATAGGGTCAGTAGCTTTCTTAATGGGTATGGTCAGGGTTACAATCCAAGCTCAATAGGTGGCTATGGAATGAGAATAGATGGTAGATTGGGACCACCAGCAAGTGCAAAGATTGGGTTCCCTTCTTTTAGTCCTGATTTTGGAATGGGGATGAATTTTGAGCCTGGTTTCGGCACAAGTTTTGGAGGAAGTTCAAGATTCAGCAACAATCTTGGATATGGTCGAGGGTTGAACCTTTATTATTGCAGGAATTCAAGTAGGTACAACCGTTCTATTGGGTACAGTGGAGGTAGTGGTAATTCTGGGTCAGTTTTTAGTTCAATGGCTTGTAATGTATGGGGTAATGGTGGCCTTAACTACACTACAAACTCTGCAAGTTCTAATGCCTACATGACCTTAGGAAGCGGGAGTCTCAGTGGCTTTGGCAATAGTAGCCTGAACTTGGGTGGATCTTCTTCGCCTATTTCATCTCAAGTTGGGGGGGTCGAAACCGGCTATAATAGTAGGAGTTCGAGTTATGGAAATGGTGAGAATAGCTTTGGTTTGGCGAGCAGTTTTGGAAGGAGTGGTGGAACTGGATCTGGTAACACTTCCCTTACTGCAATATCCAGTGGATATGAAGGAAACTATGCAGAGCTATATGGTGGTAGTTCAGTTTATGGAGACCCAACTTGGAGATCGGCATCCTCGGAATTTGATGGTACTGGCCCATTTGGTTATGGGCTTGACAATGTCGCTTCAGATATCACAGGCAAGGACTCTATAGGTTATATGGGTGGCTCTAATGTTACCAGTAGACAGCCAAATATAGGTAAGAAATTTCTTTAACTCAATCCAAATTCCTGTAAGACGCATTATTTCCCTCTTTATATAACAGAAAAAGGTACTTTTCATCTTTTGATGTCTGTGGATCTTTTAAAGTGGTTGGGAAGGTTGTGGGAATAAGGAAGTGCTTGAGGTCTTGCTTTCCTCTCCCAGAGCTTAAGGCAGTGGGGTGAATCAAAATTGATGTTTGTGCAAAATATATACATGAACATAAACAATCATATTAGCTATAGTTCTATGTCATCTATTGATCTCACAATCCATGATTTTATCCTTTGAAATAGAAATGGCTTCATATTCATTATCATGACTTCCATTGACGAGCTAATTTGAAGGCTCTATTGGTCCACCTCTGGAACGTGATGCACATGAGCAGGTCATCTCCGAACATTTTCACCTTTCATCTATCCATGACTAGATGCATGGCTATTGTGCTAGTAAGCCACAATATATATTGGACATGATAGAAATTACAGAATGATGAATATAGATGCAAAATAAAAAGAGTTTGCTCAATGCAGCAAGGCTGCTTTTGTTTTCATATGGAGTAGAAGGAGATCTAGCAATATGGTGACAATGGCCAAAGATAGTAAAAGGATACTCATCTATCCAATGCCACATCTGTCCTTTAGGATTGTCTGATTGCATGAGGACTGCTTGTAACCATATATAGTCAACTGGTCAAGCAATACCAAGCAAGAATGATTACCAGATATTTAAGTCATGTAACTAGGATATGTGCATTCTGCAAAACAACATATTTCCTGAACTGTTATGGTATTCCAAATGGAAACTAATTTATGAAAATGGTATTATTTATGTTTCAAATTTTTATAATTTAGCTTGTCAAAATGTAGCAATGTACATGTTTTTGAGCAGATGACATGGCATAAGGTAATAAAAATGTAAATTTTGCACAAGAAACTCCACACTGGTTAATAATTATAATGATTTCAGATAAAAGTATATTACAGGTGGCAATGAAGCAGGTGGCAATGAAGTGTCACCAGGCATAACATTTCATAATCTAAATTGACCAAGTCCATTCCTAGTTTGACATGGTGCGAAATTTAAGCTTGAGCAAACCTTAGATCAGTCAAGTAGATAAAGATGAGATGCTACATATAACTGCAAAGAGTTTTTCAATTGTTTTTCATAATTTTCTATCTATGTGTTTGTATAATTTGTAACTACATAGGCAAGGTTTAGAATTTCAAGATTATAAATAATCATAAAAGTTCTCATACCGAACAATTGGAATAAACTGTTTTACCCATTGGATAAGAACTATGGGATATTCTATCTATTTCCTGAGGAAATATAAACAACGTGTATGAAATATGTTCCAATTAACTAGGTATTCTGAGTTTAACTGCTAGCTGGTGGTTATGCAAACCAGCTTTCTTTATTGCAGCTTCAATAAACATTCTACTTTTAAACTCACATTGGTGCCCTCCCACTTTAGTAATTTTTATATATTTAGGACCAGGGTGCATTCTAGCTTTTGCACTTGGTCTTGCTGGGCATGTAAGGGGTGGAGAGAAGCTGAGATGAGCTGAGTAGTAGACTATTTATTCTAGGCTTGTTATATGAAAGGGCTGATTGCGCTCAAATAGAGGTTAATATAAGGTGTTCGAGTTTGGCTCGCATGAGATCTAAGCCAGCTTGAAGGAGCTGCTCACTGAGCTGAGACGGACTGTATTTATTCTTGCGAGCACATAATGTTCATGCTTGACTGGTTCCTGAGTTGAACTTCAAAATCTGTTTGACCTGACTTTGTTCCTAGGTGAGTGCTGCCCAATTAAAAAGTGCCTATTAGCTTGATTTTAATCTATTTGCAGCCGCCCTACATCATGCATGGGCTAAGCTGCATGATGTTATGTTTATGATAGCAATGACCAAAAATAAACCGGCGAATGAAATGCTGTCTATGTCCAAGTGTTTCACTTGGTGCATGCAACAGTTGTTTGAAGCACACCTTGCACACCTTAAAAATAGATATGAAGAATTTAAGGGCGTAAATTTAAGGTCCTGGAAGTGGAGTTATTGTCGAGTTAATCTGCAAGGAAATGCTAGCTTTCCTTTGCTGCTGCTTTGTTTTTTGGAACTAGATATCTTTCTCAACATTCTCAGCTACATCTAGCCAAGGTTGTTTTAAGGGCACATATATCTGACTTATAAATAGACACTTCAAGGAGGCTCAAAGGATTAGCTTCTATTATGTTAGTATAACAACATTAAGCTGCTGGCATTAGGGCTGCCAAGTAGGTCTTTCTGATTTGGAGTTAAGCACATTTGAGATCCAGTTCATATCATCCGGGTTACAAGTCCAGGTAGGGTTTAGGATTTAATTACTAATCCATCAGATTTATGAGGTTGAACTATAATCGAGAAGGATCATTAGACCCAATGTGGAGCATATGGGCCACTATGGGTAGGGCTAGATAGGGTCTAGAAGTGAGATCTGCCACAATGGAAAGCCAAATTGCATACCAAATTTTTGGAGGCTATAACTTGGTCATATGATGTTTGATCAATATAATCTTTTTTTCTCAAATTGGGTAACTTTTTGAGATTTACGAAGTAGAGCCAACCCCTAAAAACATTCCAAGCAGGCCGAAATTCTATCCTAGAAGTTGGTCAAGTCAAAATTTTCCTTTTGGGAAAGATTTTGATCGGGCTTGTCTCTCTATCCTAGAAGAATTAAGCAGAGAGGTAGAGTGACGAAAGAAAAAATTGATATAGGAGTCGGGATCCATCTTCCGCAAGATTTTAGTTTTTTTATGTTTATTTCTATTAGTCATATTTAATTTTGGAAAGCTAATCTTATTCAGACTAGAAGAGAAATCCGATTCGAATTATGCAACGACGGATCTCTCTACTATTACTAAAAATAGAGGCTATATTCCTTTGTTTTAAATCATCAATTTAATCATCAATTGATCATTAATAAAAGAAAAGTGGATCTAGATCCTACTTTCACTATTTTTTTACGAGTGCAGCTGGATAAGGTCGAGGAGCGAGATACGCCATATTAGAAATCCGAATCGCATGCTAATTTTCAGACATCATAATTTGGTCATATGATGCCCAATTAAGATGATTTTTTTTTTCTTAATTAGATAATTTTTTGAGATCGACAACGTAGAGCGAACCCTTAAGAAAGATTCAAATGGGCCAAAATTCTATTGTTTAGCCTCTGAAATGGGCTGGTCAAGTTGAAACTTTTCTTTTTGAGAAAGATATTGACTCGGCATATCTCCCAATCTGAGAAAAATTAGACAGAGTGTCAGCAAGCAAAGTTAATATAAGAGTCGAGATCTATCTCTTAGAGGACTTTAGTTTTTTTCCGTGCTTATTTTTGCTAGTGATGTTTATTTTTGAAAAGATAGTCCTGTTCGAACTAGAAAAGAAATCTGACTCAAATTGTTCAAAAGCATACCTCACTTCTGTTATATTATAGAGGCTATGTATATTAATTTTTATTCATTAATTGAATCATCAATTGATCATCACTGAAAGAAAAAAGGACCTGAACTCTACTTTCGCCAATTTTTTCACATTTTTCTAAATTTTTTTTGAGAGATTTGAGTTGAGAGAGCTGAGAGAATTTTTCTTTCTCCCGAGTAGGATCAAACTAGGTCATGAATAATCCAAACACAGCCATTAAAACAATCAGTTAATTTTATGCTAAACATATCATGCAAGAAAATAATGGTAAAACAATGTGACAAAATTTGACACAATTAACAATTAAGTTGACATAAATTGTCATAAGCAACATAGTTCGGTTGATTAACTACTGAAAAGTTATTGGTAATAGCAAATTAGTTTCTTAAATTTGAGGGGTGTGAAAAGCGTGGTGTAATTTTCAGGTCCTTGGGTTCACATATCCATTCAGGTCTAATCCAAATGACTTCAATTCAGGTTGGACCTATTTATTTTCTGCTATGATCCTGATCAGAAGCAAGTTAATCCAATCCACCTCAGCCCTAGTGTGCACCAAGACTGTGGGGCTGTCTATTCTACAGAAGAGGCATTGATGTATGCCCTCGAATTTGGTTTGATATTCTGTATTTGACTCGAACAGTTTAATCATTATGTCCTGAAACTTTTTTTCTAAGATGGGATTATTATTGAAAAAGTTGGCAAATGTATGTTTGATTTTGATTTAATCCTCTTTTGGTTTTGCAGTATGTTTCAATTATATTGCCATTTGCATGGAATTTTGTTAGTTGCTTTTTATGCACTATAGTGTTTCAGATAACTTGTGTAAAACATAATGCACAAAGAAATGCCCAATGGCTGACTATATAGAAGCAAAATATTGGCTTAAGAATAAGCAAGTAATAGTGTCAAGATTTTTGTCTCTTGTCGCATGAGTCTAAAACAAAGGTGTAACAACTCCTACCCCTGTGGAGTTTGGGAAGGGTCAAACGTGCACCTAACCTTGTGTGTGGTGAGGCTATTTTCATGTTTTGAATTTGTGATACCCACATCACAAGGAGAAACCATACCATTGCATCAAGGCCTTTCCTCTCTTGTCACTTGAGTGTATGCATGATAATTTCTTTTACAGATTCTTTTGTCATTCTCATAGATTCTAATATGTGGAAATTTATGTTGGCAGAAAACTGAAATTCTTGCGTGCATGTGTTCCATGTTAGATATGTCCTCATCAGGAATGGAGCGGAATTAGTGTGAAAATGTAAAAGATTTTCTTTTCCTGCTCTGATGCACTGGAGTTTCAATTTCTGCCCTTTGGTTCTTCATATGTATAATGAATATTCTTAATTTGCTAATGTTTAATTGTTGGTGACAACATGTGCAGGAGTTGCAGCATAGGGAGATTATTTTTTCAACATCAAAGGTTATGATAGGTGAGGAATCCTGTAATCCAGGTGCATGGCTCTGAAGTTTATGTATGTGTTATATTATATGGGTTCCATAATCATATAGAGCTAACCAAGGAGACATTAAGAATTCATATTCAGAGAATTTGAATTTAAATGATTTTGTGTAAGGTTCGGGATTTTAGTTTAGTTTCTACATTGAGTGTAGGTTTTATTTCTTGGGGTTTGGTTGAGATGTAAAATCTGATTGCGGGATATATTCACAGTGTTCAGATCTATGCCAGCAATGTGCCAAGTAGACTTCTAGTATTGTTCAAAAAAGAAAAAGGCAAAAAAACCACTGTAATATCTGGCAATGTTGTTGCTTCTTGTCAGGTATAATTCTTTTTTTTTTATCCTATTTCAGATGTACCAGAGATTTGGTTGGTTTATTGGAACTGCCAGGGATTCCATCTAGGTCCCTAAAATAAGGCATTAAATATTCTGATTCATTTCTATAGTGAAAAGGCTTGACTAGTGATATCTGTGTAATTTCTGCATTCTTTACTGCGTTTGTTTGTTATTCGGACTTTGAAGAATCCTCCAGGTCAGGACATAGCTGTTTTTATATTTCAGTTAGACATGCCCAAACCCCATCTCGGAGGCCTTTAGGAATGGCTTTCTAATTTGGCTTTCTAATGGTTACTGCTCTCCTTTAACCTACAACCACGTGTAGTCTGAAAGATATTTTGTCTATCTTCATCAACTTCTTAATTAGAAGGTTATGCCCAGCATGTTGACCCAAATAGGCAGAACTTTTATTATAGTATAGTAATTTTGAGTAAATTCTCCATTATAAAGTGGTGCCCAATGCATATCCAAATTTGTAGAACTTTTGTTGAAGTGTATTGTTAATGAGTAAGTTTAGCGTCTATTCGGAAGAATGGTACATTTGTGGAAGTTATCATTTATAGAAGTTATATAGGCTTGTTAACGAGCCGAGTCGAGCCCGAGCCTCACAGAATCTCGGGCTCGGGCTCGATATCGAGCTATGTATTGGGCTCAAGCTCGGGCTTGCTTGGCATAGCAAAGGTTCGGACATGAGCTCGTAAAGCTTGTTTCAATTACAAGCTCAAGTCCGAGTCTGAGTTCGGGGATGGGGCAGGCGAGGGAGAGAAGAAAAAAGAAAAGAATGAAAGAAAAGAAGAGAAGAAAGAAGGAAGGAAAGAAAGAAAAGAAGAAGAAAAGAAGAAAGAAAGAAAAAAAAAGAAAAGAGAAGAAAGGATTTATCAGTTCGTTGTTGCGTGCAGCGGCCACCGGCTTCGGCCGCGAGCGCCACCAGCACGGGCGTCGGCCACGGGTGCCGCCGGCCGTGGCCCAGCCCTCCCATGCAAGGAACTCCTCCCTTGCTTCGCCAATGGAGGAGGGCTTCTCCTCCCCTCCTTTGTCGTGTTAGAATGGGAAGGAGGAGTCGGGAAAGAAAGGGGGAGAAAGGGAGTCGAGAAGGTTCTAGAGAAAGGAGAAGAAAAGAAAAAGAAAAAGGAGGGAATGAGTTAACGGGTTGGGTTCAGGTTAACGGGTTGAGTCCGAACCTGAACCAATCCAATTCGATTAAAAGAAATTAAATGAATTTGGGTTAGCTCGGGTTGGATCTGATCTAAATCCAACTGGATTTAATCAGATTGGGATTTAAATTGATTAAGCTAAATAAAATTTAATTGGGTTGAGTCCAAGTTTAATTGAGTCTGAATCCAATTAATCTGTTAATTAGACTGAGCCCTCATTTGGGCTCATGAGTTGCTCGGGCTTGGCTTTAAACAGGCTCATTTTGAGTTTGAGCTCGGGCTCGTTTAACTAACGAGCCGAGTTGGAGCCGAGCTTTTATCGAGCCGAGCCTGAGCAGCTCGGCCCGTTAACATGCCTAAAGTTATATAGACAAGGATAATATTTAGTTTTGACATGCTTTCTTGTTTGTTGGTTCTTTGTTATGTATATGTGATGCATGAACATTAAATATAATGACTTAAACATGAATTAAATCTGATTACATGTGATTAATTACAAAAACTCAGATCTGAAAATATGTTTTAAGAACTGAAAGATTGTAATTAATATGTAATTAAAAAGAAATATGCAATGATCAAAACTTTCATAAGTCTAAACTTAATTGAGAATTAAGTGTTATGAAATAGAATTGTAACTCAATTAATTGACATTGCATAATTATTTGGGCATATGGGTTAGCTTGAATCAAGTTTCTAGGATTGGGTTAGACCTAAGGTTAGAATCATATATGGACAAATAGAATTAATTGATCAAATCTAATTAAGTAGTAATTAGATTAGGTCAAGAAAATTCTAGGTCAGTTTACAATAGTTGTAGATGGATCAAGTCCATGTCTTTGATTAGACCAAGATGGAACTTGATTTAGGCTCAGAGGTGTAGCCCGAGTCATTCGAGTAATCAAATCGAAATTGATTAACCAGTCGGTGTCTAAGGTAAGTTTGGCAGTTTTGACCGGTGATTTTTAATTGGGAGCTACTCGCACTGATTCGTCTTTGTCGAGTTAATGGCATATCCCTTCCACCGATCTCACTTACTTGGCCGACATGGTCAATCACATTTTGATTGGATCACTTAATGATTCGAGTTAGCCCATGCCTATAAGGAAAATCAGTTTGACTGATTTAGGTGCCTCCTTAACCGGTTTGAGCCTAATCTGATTTGGTGAAGTCAGTGGGAGAAATTAGACTAACCGGATCTTCTTATCTATCCTAATTAAGAAATCCTCTAAAATTATTAGGTCCTTAAAATGAAATGGTTATGGGGATAACTAGGTCATAGCCTTCCATTAAGTTGGGTGATAATGGGTCCAATGTTTTGATAATTATTGGAGGCGCGACACACCTGGTACTTATCAAGCATTGGAATTGTCATTCAATATATGATGAGTTAAGTGTACCTTCAATAGGCGGTCAGGTGAGCTGAGCCACACTCGGGCTTGGTCGTCTATTAGTTGATTAGACTTAATCCTATCATTTAATGGTTGGACCTGACTAGGATATTCGGTGGAGGCGCCACACGCCTGCCGAAGAACCTAGGGCAAAATTATCACTAGAAGTTGCTTGGTGAAGCAACTGGTTTAGAACCTACCAATAGGTGCATATGGGTTAGCCGAGCCACACTCGGGCCTATATGCGATCTATTGGGTTCTAGTGCCTACTAAAGAATTAGGAGTAATTTTTCGAATTGGAGGTAGAAGCTACCAATTTGTATAAAATAGTGGGAGTATCTTTAGACTAAAGTCCAAGTCTACTGTGTTTAGTCAATTCATATACTAATAGCCAAATTTTCTTTTATGTAGAAATGGCCACAAGTTTGTCACTTCGCTCATTATTGGATAATGACAAGTTGACTGGTCCCAACTTCAATAATTGGTATAGAAAGCTGAAAACTCAGCATAGTCAGACCAAAAGGATTAAGGATGACCAAAGTCAGGCAAAATGCTTCTATTGTAAGAAGCAGGGGCATTGGAAGAGAAATTGTCCTCAGTACCTTACCTCACTTGACCCGAACAGGCTAAGCAAGAGAAAAGGGAAATCAGTTGCTGATCAAGGTATTTATATGATAACACCTTGTAATTTCTCTATATGTGTTAATTCGACCTGGGTATTAGATACTGAAGTCCGTTTAATATATGCAATTCGTTGCAAGGACTTCAGGTCAATGAGAGATTTGAAAACATCGAGAGATTCTTGAATGTTGGAGATGGAAGATCTGTTTCAGTTCTAGCTTTAGGAAATCTCAAACTTATTTTCAATTCTCATATAGTTGTCTTGAGTGATTGTCACTATTGTCCTACATTCTTATTGAATGTAATTTCCGTAGGCCTTTTGGCCATGAACGGTTATAAAATTTCAATAAAGAAATATTCTTGTGATATAATTATGAATGGTGTTACTGTAATGAATGGACAATTGAGCAATGGCATCTACTTGTTATCACAACCTGTTAATGTAATGTACACGTCAAGTAAGCATCCTAGAATAGATAATGTCACGGATGTCTAACTTTGGCATCATAGGCTAGGTCATATTAACAAGAACAGGATAAACAGGTTAAGTAAAAAGGGAATCCTCAATGTTAATGATTGTGAATCATTGACAACCTGTGAGTCATGTCTTCTTGGTAAGATGACCAAATCACCTTTTACCGGAAAAGGTGAACGAGCCAGTGATTTATTGACCCTTGTACATTCTGATGTATGTGGGCCAATGAGCACAGATGCTAGAGGTGGGTATTCATATTTCATTACGTTTACAGACGACCTTTCTAGGTATGGTTATGTCTATTTAATGAGACATAAATCTGAAGCATTTGAAATGTTCAAATTGTATCGTAATAAAGTAGAAAAACAAACTGGAAAGAGTATTAAAACTCTTCGATCAGATCGAGGAGGCGAATACCTTTCCAATGAGTTTTTGACATATTTAGGAGAGAATGGGATTCTCTCCCAATGGACTCCTCCTGGTACACCACAGTATAACGGTGTATCAGAAAGAAGAAATCGAACTCTGTGAGACATGGTTCGATCCATGATGGGGTTTGCGAGTCTGCCCATATCCTTTTGGGGATATGCACTTGAGTCAGCCTGCTACATTCTAAATAAGGTTCCAAGTAAGTCTGTAAATAAAACACTACATGAAATGTGGACTGGACGTAAGCCAATGCTCTCTCACCTTAGGATTTGGGGGTGTCCGGCATATGTTAAACGTTTGAAAACAGACAAACTTGAACCCAAGTCTGACAGATGTTTTTTTGTTGGTTATCCTAAAGAAACTAAAGGATATTACTTCTACTTTGCTGAAGAACAAAAATTATTCGTAAGCAATAGAGCTGTTTTCTTAGAGAAAGAATTCCTTAGTGAAGGAACTAAAAGCTCTAATGTTGAACTTAGGGAAGTTCAACATGTAGAAGACCCGACACCATCCACTAAACCAATTGAGTCGGATTTGATTAGATCAGATCCAGAACCCATCTTAGATGCACCATTAAGGCGATCAGGTAGAGTACCACGTCAGCCGGACAGATACTACGGTTTCTTGGTCCGGAACGGGGATCCTGTCGAGCTTGATGAAAATGATGAGGATTCGATCACCTATATGGATGCTATGCAGAGGCATGACTCTAATACATGGCTTGGAGCCATGCAATCCGAAATGGAATCCATGAAGGTCAATGATGTATGGACATTAGTTGACCCACCCGAAGGGATTAAACCCATAGGGTGTAAGTAGATTTTCAAAAGAAAACGGGGCGCAGACGGAAAAGTAGAGACCTATAAAGCCCGTCTAGTTGCCAAGGGATATCGTCAACATTATGGTATTGACTATGACGAGACGTTTTCTCCTGTGGCAATGCTCAAATTCATTCGGATTATGCTTGCGATAGCAGCACACGTAGATTATGAGATCTGTCAGATGGATGTTAAAACCGCTTTTCTAAATAGAGATTTAGAAGAGAAGGTGTATATGATGCAACCTGAAGGTTTTATATCTGCAGATGAGTCTAAGGTGTGCAAGCTTTAAAAATCCATTTATTGATTAAAGCAAGCTTCACGGAGTTGGAATATACGATTTGATAAGGTGATCAAATCATATGGCTTCATTAAGAATGAAGAGGAACCTTGAATTTATAAATAGGCAAATGGTTCAGTGATCATATTTCTTGTTTCATATGTGGATGACATTCTTTTAATCGGGAATGACATTTCTGCATTACAAGGAATAAAGGTTTGGCTATCATCTCAATTTACCATGAAGGATTTGGGAGAAGCATCTTACATCCTAGGGATGAAGATCTATAGAGATAGATATAGAAGATTGCTTGGATTATCCCAATCCACATACATTGATACTATACTGAAGAGGTTCAATATGATTAATTCTAAGAAAGGCTATCTTTCGATGGGCCATGAAATTGATCTCTCTAAAAGGGATTGTCCGACAACCCCTCAAGAAAGAGAGAGTATGGATAGAATTCCATATGCTTCGGCAGTGAGATCTATAATGTATGCCATGATATGTACTAGACCAGACGTGGCATACTCACTAGGAGTAGTGAGCAGACACCAGTCTGATCTAGGTAGCAACCACTGGAAGGTTGTAAAAACCATCCTTAAGTATTTGAGAAATACTAAAGACCAGTGGCTTGTCTACGATGATTCTGACTTAAAACTTGAGGGATATACCGATTCAAGTTTTCAATCAGATCGAGATGATAGCAAGAGCGTGTCGGGTTATATCTTTACTCTTAAAGGTGGTGCTATCTGCTGGAAGAGTTCCAAGCAGCACACAGTGGCAGATTCTACAGAAAATTGATACAAAAAAAATATGACTGACCCATTTACCAAAGTTCTCGGCATCAAAGAGTTCAACGAACACAAGTCGAAGATGGGTATTAGATACTGTGCCGATTGGCTTTAGGCTAAGTGGGAGTTGTTGGGAATTGTTTCCTAAATGTCAATCGTCAGCATGTTGATGATTGAATTTTGTAAATGAATTGACAAATCAATAAAGTATTTTTTGGCATTATTCATCATTTTACATCTTCAAATGGACTCTTATATGATGAAGTCCTTAGGACTTATTAATGATAAAGGAGGATTTATCTTCGAGTCCTTAAACTAGTTCGCGACCAAATGATATGTTGTTACAAGGACGACAGCATTATCGAGATTAGATCGTTGTGTGACATATACGTTGGTTGTCCTCTTAACCAAGGAGTGTGGAGACACTGGTGTGCCACACAGGTGAAGTGTAGGAGTATATTTCACTGAACGTGACCAATTCCGGAACGCTCTACTGTCAAGAGATGTTCGGAGTGGATATGGGTATAAGTTTGGCCCTCTGACCTGAGACCGCAACTTGTGACTAGCAAGCAACTCATGGTACTTTGGTACCAGACTACCTGAATTTCTAATTCAGTGATGAAAGGTCACTGGGTGCAGTCAAGTACTTGCGTAGTCAGTTGTGAGTCGAGATGGAATTGACCCCTCCTGGAAACAGGAGATAATATCTTGTGATTAATTTAGCAAAACCTTGGCCAGGGTAATCCCAGTGAGGAGTCACGGGATATCTAAAGTTAATCACATAATGGATGTACTAATTATAGGGTTGATAGTGAGCTCTAAGTCATCCCGGCATTAGGAGTCAAAGGGATTGAATTATACAGTAACCATAGTTCAGGGTTCCAGAATATTTGCTTCGCATATATTCGGCCTATCCGGACGTCGGGTACCATTGCTAGATGGTCACATTGATTAGTGTAGGAAGTCGTTCCTATACTACCGGCTTAGGTTCGAACCTATGAGGTCACACGCATAGAAGATTCCTGATTGATCAAGAAGGCTGATGAATGATTAAGAATCATTCAGGGGTAATTTGGTCAATTCGATTGGCAAATTATCTTATAAAATAATTAAAGTAATTATCGGAGGATTAATTAGTAATTAGATTGCTAATGAACTCAATTGGATTGAGTAATTAGACTAAGGATGAGCCAAATTGAATTAGATTCAATTCTGGGCTCAATCAGGGTTTTTGACCCGATTGGATTAGGTCTGAATCAAGAGGACTTAGGTTGACCAAATTAAATTAGATTAAATTTGTGCTTAATTAGGGATTGACCTAATTGGATTAGGATCAACCCATGGTAATTGGATCATTCTAATTGTTAGGATTTAATTAAACTAAATGGGTTTGATCTGAAACTGTTCGGATCTTGAAATCCACTTGTCACATATCCATGCATGGCGCCATAAATTGATTTTTAATATGATTAAAAATTAATTTAATTTATTTAATGGTGCCATGGGACACTTGGCAACATCAGAGACCTCTTTCATCATTAGATGGGTCGAAATGGAGAGATAAATTCATGAAAAGAATTGGATAAGATCAAATTCTCTCTCTTCATGGCATATGTCATCCTTATCTTTATCTCACTTCTAATTAAGGTTGAATTTCGAATTTAATCACCACAAAATCACCACGTGACCCTCTAATCTGATTGGGGGCATGGGAATTTCGAAATTGAAAGAGGAAAGTGGCAACATGATGAATGGTTTAGATTAGATCAAGCTTCATCATGTAATGGCATATGAGCTTGAATTTTGAATTCAAAATTCAAAATCCCACAAAATCCTCCACAAATATGGGATGGTTGGCATGAAGTTAGAAGGGATAGCAACAATAAAAGGACCTCCATCAGCTGGTGGTCGAATTCAAGGAAAAAAAAGAGAAAAAGAAGAAGAAAAAAGGGAAAAGAAAAGAGAGGAACCCTAGTTCATGCATGAAAAAATTTTGCATTCAATCTAGCTGACTTCTTCCTCCTCTAAGTCCATCGCGCCATTAATTTTAGGAGCCCCTGATAAGAGTCTTTAGATCAGATCTAAGTCCTCTTCAATCCCTTTAAATCTTCCCTCCAAGTTCTTCCAAGAAGGCGGATCAAAAGTTGATAGCGTTGGGAAGATCAAATTTCAGCCTCAAAAAATTCTGCGCAAGCTAGCACTTCCGCAGGATTGGATCTCTTCAGGAACTTCGCGTGGACTTCTCGTAGAGGCCATTCGTGTGCGTGGCTGCGAAGTAGAGGATCAGATCTACAAGTTTCATCCATCATAAAAGGTATTAATCCTACATTAATCTTTTATTATGGTGTCAAGATCTAGGTCCGATTCTCCGAGGTTTTACCCTCTTTTGGGGCTCCTCATGGAGATATCTCCAGAATCCATTCAATGGATATTCGGAGATTAATTGGAATGGAGTTTTAAGTTTCAGATTTGATAGTTAATCATGCATGAAAGTTTTAACATAATTGTTTAAACGATTCCGGCATAATCCTATGTGTTCTTAATGTGCTAATTTCTAGATTTGATCTTGTAAGCATGCATGAATTAAATTGTTTGATTCGATTTTTTCGCTGCGTTTTAAAACTTAAAAAGAACTACGTATGGCTTGATCCCCCTTATGAAGGGGTACGTAGGCAACCCGATCAGGTTCAGCAATGGTTTTTTTTTTTAAAAAAAAAATCAGCATGCTTAACACCGAAGAACCAAGGACCCACTTTCACATCCTAGATCGGGCCTTGCATCGAAGACTTGGTGAGGTAATCGACCCCTCAAGGTCGGAACAACCTGAATGCCTAGGTTGGACGAGCCATTTTACGAACCTAAGAAAGCAACACCTTCATTCTGAACTGGCCTCATGATGATGACTTGGTGAACTAAACGACTCCTTAAGGTCAGGATGGCCCGATGTGCAAGTTGGGCTAGCCATTTTGTGGCTTCGAGGAGGCAACACCTCTATCCTGACTCGGCCCTTATACAGAAGATCTAATGAGCCAACCAATCTCTCAAGGTCGAGACAACCTAGGTGGAGATGATGACTTCCACACCATTATGAAGTTGACTAAATTTCCCCATCAAGTGAATGCTATAGGCTTTTGTTGACTGCAATGCAACTCTTAGCAACTTAGGGGACGAGGCCTCTATGACCCGCTATTAGCTCACCAAATCTACAAAAGCTTTTTCAAAAGATTTTCAAGTCCAAAGCATCGTCCCTGCATGGCTGATAATGGGGGGCTAGGCCCCCATAACCTGCTAAGAATTCATCCGCTCCTGAGATGTTCCTTTGAACAAGTGCAAGTCTTTGGCTTCATCTGAGCACAATTGAGAATGGGGAACAAGGCCTTTAAATTCTACTAAAGACAACTCAATTCTTTAACCCCCTAAAGTCACCAACCTAAGGGTTGATCAGAATGATTTCATGCAGAACCGACCTATGCTATTTGGTGGTTCGACAAACATTTTCGCTTGACCAAAAATGAGGTGACAATATAGGCCAAAGTTGTTTCCATTTATTACTGTAATTACAAAATGGCATCACCTTGATAGCTGAAGGACTACACAAAATTACTAACTCAAACGTTACTACCTCTACAAACCAGACAGATCAGGTGAAGAGGTTGTTGATTGAAGAGTCACGCAACACATCCCCCTCGCTCGAGAATAGATTGAGGATGGTCAGATCCTCATTGACTACAATATCCAGAAGAAGTCCGACCTCCACCTCGCATCATACTCCTTTAGCAAGGAGGCAATCTCAACCTAGCGATCCCCTATGAGCCCGATGGTGCCATCTTGCTATTACTCGATGGCGCCACCTTCCTATTGCTCGATAGCATCATCTGCAATTTGAGAAAAAACATAGAAACAAAGTGAGTTTTCTTATGTCTATGTGTCTTTATTACCACCTCGTTTTTACATTCCCATTTCCATCTTCCAACGTCCAAATAGAAAAAAAAAAAATGTAATCCCTCTTAGGCATTTCCACAAATAGTTTCTCTATGGTAAAAAACTTATGAATCTATCTGAAGCATCGCCAGCAAATTTGGAAGGAATAGCGATGTCATGAATGATACAGATGAATATGGCTCTGACCTTCATCGACGTGATGGCAAAGGTGGGAAAAGGTTGTGGTGCCTCCTTTATGAATGCTGTGGCTTGAGGAAGATTTAAGGGGATGAGAGGCGATAAGATTCGCTCCAACCTTCGCTGAGGAAGATGGAACTGGATCCACTTGAGTTTTCATCAATATTTTTTTTAATGAAAGAGGGCTCGAACTTGAAGGGGGAGAGGAGAGGCGTTGTGATGGGAGAGAGGAGAAGCGTTATGATGGTAGGGTGCGGTTAGAAGCTTCTAAAAGATCGGTTTCATCGAAACCATTGGATCCAAAATAGTCTACATGGATCCAATTGGTCGTAGCACAAAATCCATGCCCTCCTATATAAAAGCAGGGAGCTTCTTTATTTCAACTAAAGCACCTGTAATTCCCAATTCCTTCCTTCCAAAGTAACATGTTTGTTGCTCCATATATTTGAAATAGTTTTACTTACCGAAGGTCCCTGAAATTCAAAAGCTAGAAGACTAAAGACAGAAAGCAAGCACTATTTTTAGATTTAATAAAGAGTAACTAATCTAAGCTTAGTGAAGCACCACTGAAAGCTCATATAGAGCTGTAAGCACTTATGAATCAAATAATACATTATCTTACCAAAAAATGTAACTAATATTTACAGTAATATTAAATTAAGTACTAGACATGGGCAACGCACTTGAGAGGGTAGGTAAGCAGAATGAGGGCAAGACCTCTTTTGCCTGGTCGGTGAGCATTCAAGCAACTTTAAAGACTTTTTGCATGGTTTTTGAATCATGGCTGCAAGAGATGGCACCTCTTTCTGCATTTGATAATTTGAAACACTGTGCCTAAAGATGAGGGGTGGCTCAAGCACGGACACAGAGAAGATTGGGAATCTCTAACATAAAGTGCGGTGATAAGAAAGCAGTGGAGGATGATACCCAAAATAAAAAGAAAGCAGTGGAGGAAAGTCATGGGAAACCAAAATTAAAAAGCCTGCTTGCACATGAAGTTGAGAACTTCTTTTCCCCTTGCTTACTGTTTTTAACACTATACTTTGCACAGCTAAGAATTCCACTACCACTCTCTTTAATTCCCTCAGCATCACCCATATCAATTACCTCCACCTCCAGCGCTCTCCAACGCTACCACACTGCAAAGAAGCCCGCAACCTAATATATATGAGTGACAAAGCCACCCCAACTCTTTGAGAAGCCACACCACCAGCCAGAAAGCCACATCACCATGGCCGCCATGGCCCGGAAGCTCATAGTCGAGGTTGTGGAGGCTCGCAACCTCCTTCCCAAGGATGGGATGGGGACTTCGAGCCCGTTTGTCACGATAGACTTTGATGGGCAGCGGAAGAAGACTCGGACAATCCTGCGCGACCTCAACCCTGTATGGAATGAGGTGCTGGGGTTCAATGTCACCGGTGCCCTCGACGTGGCCAGTGAGCCGTTGGAGGCCATCGTGTACCACGATCAGAAAGTGGGGCCCAGCCGGAGGAACAATTTCCTCGGGCGGGTCCGGCTAGACCCCCGGCAGTTTGTGAAGAAGGGTGAGGAGGCCCTCATACACTTCCCGTTGGAGAAGAAGAGCTTCTTCGGCTGGATCCGAGGCGACATCGGCCTGAGAATTTATTATGTCGATGAACTCCTCCCTGATCCGTCCCCACCTCCACCAGATGCCGCTGCAAATACTGGTGAGCCGGCAGCTCCGCCGCTGGCAGAAGGTGGAGATCCAGCACCTCCGGTGCCGGAGGCCAATGCTCCAGAAGCTGCACAGACTGGAGCACCGGCGGAACCTCCGAAGGAGACCGAGCCGGCACCTCCTGCAGAGCAATCCTCTGAGGACGTTAAGCCAGGACCTGAAGTTCCGCCGCCACCGGCCTCCCCAGAAACTAATGCCAATGCCGATACGCCAACAGAATCGGACACTCCAGCAACATCATCGGAGAATGGCATGGAGCATGCGGAAGCAACTGATCAGGCCTCACAGACACAAGAAGCCGACTCGCCATCTCCACCAGAATCTGGTGCTGAAGCCCAACCACCCCCGCCACCAGCAGCGGATGCAGAAAAAGAAGCCATTCTCAAGTGGGTCCCGCAGCCACGGCAAGTAGAGCCACCGCTGGAGGCCAGGGAACGCTCCACCTTTGATCTGGTGGACAAGATGCAATACCTGTTCGTCCGTGTCGTCCGTGCCCGGTCGCTTCCAGGCGGCGCTAAGCCCCACGTCAGGGTGGCGGCCTTCGGCCGGCACGTCAGCACCAGGACGGCGCGGAGGGCGGCCTTCTTCGAGTGGGAGCAGACGTTTGCCTTCGCTCGCGACCCCTTGGCTGACTCCTCCACTTTGGAGGTCTCTGTGTGGGACCTTCCGCCTGAATCCGGCCTCAACGCCGATGACGACAAGCACTTCCTCGGCGGCATCTGCTTCGACGTGTCCGAGGTGCCCATGCGGGACCCACCGGATAGCCCACTGGCCCCACAATGGTACCGCCTCGAGGGCGGCCGAGTCCGCGGCGCGGACCTAATGGTCGCCACGTGGACAGGCACCCAGGCCGACGAGTCGTTCGCCAGCTCGTGGAAGGCCGACACGCCAGCCAGCCACGCCAGCTCCCGGTCGAAGGTCTACGTCTCCCCGAAGCTCTGGTACCTCCGGGCCACCGTCATCGAGGCCCAAGACACCCTGACGGTGCAACCCAAGGAATCCGGGATCTCTGTCCGGGTGAGTTTAGCTTTTCAGGTGCTCAGGACCCGAAACGCCGTCAGTCGCAACGGCGCGCCGTCGTGGAACGAGGACTTAATCTTCGTGGCGGCCGAACCATTGGGGGAGGACCAAAAGCTAGTGCTCTCTCTCGAGATCCGCCACGGGAAGGACACAGTCGTCGTCGGGACCGCCGAGATCCCGCTTTCATCGGTCGAGCGCCGCGTCGATGACCGGAAGGTTGCCTCCCGGTGGCTGGACGTCCTCCCAGTCGAGGTGACAAGGAAGGGGAGGAAGAGCCGCCACATGACCAGCAGCCGGCTGCACGTGCGGGTCTGTCTCGACGGGGGTTACCACGTGGCGGACGAGCCCCCGCATTCAAGCAGCGACTTCCGGCCTTCGGCGAGGCAGCTGTGGCGGCCACCGGTCGGGTTGGTGGAGCTTGGGATCATCGGGTGCCGGGGGCTCCTCCCCATGCGGACCGTCGACGGGAAGGGCTCCACCGACGCCTTCGCGGTCGCCAAATATGGACCCAAGTGGGCCCGCACCCGCACCATGGCCGACAGCTTCGACCCAGCCTGGAATGAGCAGTACACGTGGCCGGTCTACGACCCGTGCACCGTCCTCACCGTGGCCGTCTTCGATGGCTCCATGGACGCCGCATGCCGCCCGATGGGGAAGATCCGGATTCGGATCTCCACGCTAGAGACCGACCGGGCCTACCGCGGCTCCTACCCGCTTCTCCTCGTCCTCCCCTCCGGGGTGAAGCGGATGGGGGAGATCGAGCTCGCCGTGCGGTTCACTCCGGCCCGATCCACGCTGGACCTCCTCCACATGTACGGGCAGCCGATGCAGCCCCTGATCCACCATCTCCGCCCGATCAGGGGGCCGCAGCGGGAGCCGCTGCGGCTGGCTGCAGCCAGCATCATCGCCGGCCACCTATCCCGGTCGGAGCCGTCGCTGAAGAGGGAGGTGGTGATGTGGATGCTGGACGCGGCGGAGCCCCGGGGTTTCAGCATGCGGAAGGTGCGGGCCAACTGGCACCGGATAGTGGTGGCGCTGGGCTGGGTCGCCGACACGGCGCGATGGGTGGAGGACACGCGGACATGGCGGAACCCGACCTCGACGATGCTGGCGCACGGGGTGCTGGTGCTGCTGGTTTGGTACCCGGAGCTGGCGGGGCCGACGCTGGCGCTCCATGCGTTCGCCGTGGGCGCATGGAGGTACCGGTGGCGGGCACGGGGCCCGGCGCCGCACCCGTGCGTGCGGTCTTCTCAGGCAGAGGGCGCGGACAGGGAGGAGATCGATGAGGAGATGGACCCGGTGCCGAGCGTCAGAGGGACGGAGGTGGTGAGGGCGAGGTATGACCGGCTGCGCGGGGTGGCGGCAAGGGTGCAGACGATGCTCGGGGACGTGGCTGCGCAGGCGGAGCGTGTGCAGGCGCTGGTGACATGGCGAGACCCGCGGGCAACAGGGATCTTCGTGGCTCTGTGTTTCTTGGTGTCGATGGTACTCTACTTGGTTCCGGTCAAGTTGGTGGCAGCAGTTGTGGGGTTCTACTATCTGAGGCACCCCATGTTTCGGGATTGCAAGCCTCCGACGGCCATCAACTTCTTCCGGAGGCTTCCCTCACTTTCGGATCGCATCATCTAAATAGAGCACGCTTAAATTTCAATGATAGAAGACGTGGTCAGGGGTTGGCTACCCTTTTTTACCAATCCATGGTCTATCTCAGCTAGATAATTTCAAGTTCGGTCATTTAATAAAAAACACTATCGTAATATTGACCGTTGCTCGAGATTATCCGAAGCTTACCTCATCTTTTCTTTGGTTGCTGCAGCTAATGAACAAGATCAACAAGAACTAATAAGAACAAAGAACTGAAGATACTGTCCGCCATCAACTAATGTTATCAAATGTAAGATCAGCATCTTTCATCTGTCGCAGGCTTCTGGAGCAATGTTTATTTCGAAGAAGTTTTAGCTCAGAAGTAAACTCCTTGTTGAAAAATTAGTAATAAGGCATCCCATAACGAGTATCGATTAGCGTGGGCAGAGCAAGCATATTGTTGGCTTGGCTAATGCAGACCCCGGGATACCGTGTATAATGCCCGGTTTGGAACAGCGGGCAAATTACACCCAAGTCTCGGCGAGAAATAAAAAGTATAAATCCAATTATGCTGAGATACAGAGGAGCAGCGGTACCGGCAATGGCTTATGAAAAAAAAGGAGGCAACAGCAATGGTGTTAGATTTCAGGCATGCTTGCTTTAAGTAATTGTCAACCTGCATTTCTACGTACTCCTGCAACAGTATATGTGGCTATGATTGATGATAGAATCCATAACAAAATAAGTTTCTGGCACAGCACAGGGGAGAGATTCCTTGAAGAGATCTGCTCTATCTTCCAGTAAAGCTTTCTTGGTTTATTCTGTTATCAACCTATTTGCATGATTAAAATAGTCACTACCGTTGCATTTTTCTGATCACCCGAACCAATATATTCCTCGAAAAAAAAAGGATCACCGAACCGATAGATACAAGTAAACGACTTAGTCATAAATTTCTGGGTTATTGTCATGTTGCCCAACGCAAGATAAGCCTTATCATAGACTATCAAGCATTCTTAAAATGTTACCCGATAGAACAATGTACAAATGATTAGATGCTAACAACCAGTCATTAATGTGCCAACCTTTTAACCCCGAGATATAGAATCATCATAAATTACAAGAAGCAACGCATAAGAACATAATAATATGACCCTATAGTTTATATAATTTTAAAAAGCAAGGGTCAGAGATATAAATGCGTATTGTTACATGAATACATTAGTGAAACAAGAGGAAGATATTCTCTCGAACTAGTGATTTGCAAAAGGGTGAAGACAAAGAACTAAGTAAGATTTCGCAAAAATTGCAATTTCATCTGCCGGATTACCAGTCATGAAGTATGTCTTCTGCATGCCCAGGGGCTCTGCTCAAATGGGAAGCATCTTAATCGTGCGCCTGTCTCTTCTTTCACCTTCAACTCATCGGTATGACTAAAATATACCAGGCATTATAGCTCGGATTAGTATTATGACAATTATCTTCTTCTTTTTCCCAAGCTAGTAAAGAGAAAGGATAATATTGATAGGTGCAACTTTTTACCTAGCTGACCATGGACCCCTTGCCCATTTTCCTTAAGCAATTACAGCCTTCAGCTCCTCAAAATCAGCAAACAAAATTTCAAAAATAAGAAAACCAAAACAAGCTGCCTTTAAATAAACAACAAAACGGGGATGAAGCTAAAGAATTCTCAATCCTAATCTTCACATTGTCGCAATTGATGCACAAATGGTAATACCCAGTAATTGGCCCGGTCCACTTGATTGCCCAGAGAATTTGGCCCAAAAAAATAAATAAATAAATAAATAAAAATTTGACATATGTGTGGCGCACGTGCGAAGAGGGAAAAGACTCTTGATGGGAGTTTTCTTCCTCTCGTGTTCATCAAATGGAATCGGACTCCAAGTTGGATTCCGATCATAACCAAAGCTATTTAGAGCTCCTCCCTGGTCTCTCTTCCACCCCACCAGAGTTTGCAGCCTTGATTGGAGTTCTTTGCTAGAGATTTCTTCGATATTTCTCTCTGAGTGCCGATCATCGTTCGTACCGTTGTGCGGACAAAAGCTGCCGAAAAACTAGTAACGAACCTTCCACCCTTGATTGATCCTTCCTCTCTTTCTTCCGGACTCCTTAGAACTTCGATTCTAGTCGAAAACACTCTGTTTTTTCTCGTTTTCGAAAATCAACCCTATTTTCTTTCGATTTCAGTTGTTTTCGCCACCGATGTTTGTCGCTGGGGTCTCCCTCTGCTTCCACTCGGTGGCTTACGACCATGGACGGAGTTCCTGATGCCGGGATATCTCTATTTCATGGTTAATGGATTAGAACCCTATTTTGATTGGTTTTGATGATGTCGGCCATCCGCCGCCATCGGTCGCCTGTTGGTCTGCTGGGGGTTCATGACCCTAGGCACCACCATAGCCAACCCTTTCTCCCTCCATTCCTCTTTTTTGGTTAGATAGAGAGGCCCTATTCTCTCTTTCACTCTTTTTTTCTCTCTTCCCCTTTCTTTTTCTCTCTTGTTTCTCTCTACCTAGATTGTCTCTTTCTACTTTCTCCCTTGGATTGTTGGATCAATTAAGGATGTCTCTTAGTAACTTTTGGATTAGCTCTAGTAAAGGATTCTGATCTAGGGTCATCAGGCGGTGTGCCACCCAATCCTGGCCCTTGCTTGACTCCGTTAGATTTGGCCATCCCTAATTTTTATTGATCAAACACCTATATCCTGTCTGAACATGATCAATTGAGTTTCGTCTTGATTAGACCGACCGGGATGTCGGATACTTCCACTTGCTCAGACATATGAGGGTGTTGAAATTTAGACTTTTTATTTTTAGAATAATTATGCTGAAATTTTAATTAAAAATATAATTTTTGAAGATTAGGCTCTCAGAGAAGTTTTTGAAATTAATTGGATCTGAATTGGATTGCGCTCGAAAGGTTAAGTAATGTGACTATTTTTCTAGATTTATCAGCAAATTATAAAATTATTATATTAATAAATTTGAATCATACTATTCATGATGCATGAATTTGACAAATAATATTTTATTTCTAAATTTACTTTATTTTAAAATATTATAACGATGCATGGTCGGAAATATTGAACTCATTTGATTGATTGTATTATTTGTGATTCATGAACTTAAAGCATAGTATTTATTTGTTGAACATCTTCTATTATGGATTATTAATTGATGCATGATCGAAGATATTGATTTTATTATGGATTATATCTAATTAAATTTGATATTGGATGGTTTTATGTATTTTTAAATTTAGATCATGCAACTAATTTACAAAAAGAGAGTTTGAATCAAAATAATTTCGCAATCTAACTATATATCGATACCCTGCCATTAGAAATTATATACTGATATATCGACACCCTGCTAGTAGGGGTTATGCATTGGTATATCGATACCCTACTAGTAGCGGTTATATGTTGGCATCCTACCAGTGGGGGTTATATGAGATGGTGTGCGTGCAGAGGGCTAAGCATGAATTTCAGAAAATTTTATGCAGAAAGAACGGGTTAAACATTTTAACCCAAAACATGCTTGATATTTTAGATATTTTGACTCTGATACCAGTCGAAAATAGTCTTCAACTGCACATCACATGTGGCGCGGGCTCAGTCCCAATACATAGGGTGACACCCGCGCGTGCCTATCAAAGCACTCATCATATGAGCCCCCGGGTGGAGAGCCACGCTTCGTCACACAATCACGCGTGAGAGTTCCCGGAAATCGGATAGTCTCCACTAATCCTTTGCTTTGACACCAAATATCACAAAGCCCTCAGATCCCGAGGATTGTGTGATTCAAATAAATATGCATAAATCACAACTTCTTGTGATTTGAAGATTGAGATCATATCTCAACCGTAAAAGAGATCAGATCTCTTACCTTTAGAAGGAGGTTCCTTCAAGGATGCTTCGCAGCCGCACAAGCGTCCGGCTTCGAAGACTCGTCCACACGAAGCTCCGGAATGATCAGCTTTCCGAAGAGTGCTAGCTCGCAGAGAGGCAGAAGGTTGGCTGAAAGAGAGAGAAGGAAGAAGATGGACCTTCATAGCACAAGAACTCCTTTTTGGGCTTTCACCTTTAGAGCTTCTCTCTCCTCTCACTCTTTTTCTCTAGTGCTCTTGATCATAAGAAGAAGGAAGAGGGATGGCTTATTTATAGGCCAAGAAGAAGGTGAAGTGTCCCTATGAGGTGTCCGATGAGGTGTCCTGCCAGGATATATGTCACACATGCAAGAAAAAGAGGTGTCCTGCTACGCCACGTGTCACGCATGCAAAGAGATGAGGTGGCCTGGAAGGCGATGTCATGGATGACCTCACGAGGCAGATGAGGTCATGGATGACATCAGGAGGAGTGTGAGGTGTCCAGGCCCGCCACATGTCACACATGCAAGCAAAAGAGGTATCCTGCTCCGCCACATGTCACACATGCAAAGGGGTGAGGTGGTCGGGATGTGGGTCCCACATATATATGTGGGTCCCATAAATGCAGGACGTGGGTTCCACATACAGTATGTGGGTCCCACCTAGGCAGGATGTAGATCCCACATACAGTATGTGGGTCCCACAAAGAAAAGCGAGTCCTAGCACATACAGTATGTGGGTCCCACAAAGAAAAGCGAGTCCTAGTCATACTAGGATCATAATTGATTTCAATCCAATTTGACTCAAGCCAAATCTGATTTGGTTGGGGCAAATTAGACATTTTCACCAAACTAATTTTAGTGTCAATTACGGTTTTACCAATTCCAAATCATATTTGAATTTGGTCAAGCCCAATCTCTATTACTCAATCAAATTGAGTCTAATCAGTGATCCAATCACCAATTAACTTCTCCAAGCAACAATTGCTTAGGGCAATCAGTCAATCACATTGACTATTTTACCACTAGACGATTCTCAATCGTCAATCAACCATTTGATCAATCCAGAAACTTCTAAGCGTGTGACCTCACAGGTTCAAACCAAAGCCGGTAGTACAAGAACACTTCCTGCACTAATCGAAGTAACCATCTAGCAATGGGACTTGATGACCGGATAGGCCGAATAGATGCAAAGCAACATTCTAAAACCTATGGACTATGGTTACCGCATAATTCATCCTCTTGACCAGAAAATGCCTGATAAGTGCTAAATAATGCATAAATTAATATCCTATTCATAGCACTTATTATTATTTTAATTCACATATTTTGTAAATGTAACTAAAAAATGTGTTACCTTCACCATTGCATTTTTATGAACTATCAAAGTTTGATTGGATTATTTATTAAGTTTTATATATGCAGGTCAAGTCAAATCCAATTGAGGGATTGCCTAAGCCCACACCCCAACCGTGTTCCCAGCCATATGAGGTTAATTCCATCTTCCTAGCCAAATCACATTAAAATAAGCTCAACCCCTCACCCAGCCGACCACACCCATTCATAGTTTAGCCATGTTCTTCCGCTAGATCCTAACCCAATCCCATTCTTTCCATGTCCACATCCTCATCCCAACTTTAGCATCCCGTGCGGTGGTTCCCAGCAAATCTTCAATGCCTTAACCTCCGGAACCACTCCTTCCCAGCTCCCATGCATTCAAGACATTCATCTAAAACCAAGCCTCATTCTCTTCTCCCGTATCCGAACAAACTCCTCTGTTCATGCTCCCAGCCGATTGTAGATATAGCTTCATCTCGTTATCCCTCCGCATCACATTCGTGATCCCGCATCCAACCAGGACCTTCAACCGACCAATCCCAACTAGATTCATATCTCCCTGTTATCAACCATCAGCGATGCATGCCAACGTTTGATTCCTCCCGAACCAAGCCAACGGCAGCATCTTCCAAATCCCTGTTCCCAATCAATTCGAGTTCATCCTCCCGTGACCCACGAACAGAATTCAAGCTTCCCACGGATAAACCCAGCATCCCAACCGTTCTTCTTCACAGATTCACTCGTATCCCAGCAGTTCCAACGTCTTCCCATTCTCCAGCGTCCGGATGTTCCATGATTCAAACTTCCATAGCCAGCCTTTATCCCGTATCAAGCCGTTCACAGCTTTAAATCCTCTGTTACAGCCAAATCCAGCCATTCCCGAGCTTCTTCTCATTCCGGATTAATCCTGTCATCCATAGGATAAAGTTTAGATGTTCATTCCGAAGCTAGATCCCATGATCTTCAGATCAAACTCTCTCATCTTCTTCCGCGCATCCGGCTCACTCATCCTTATCCAAATAACATCCCCTGCTTCAGCGGAACAGAGGCACCTCATCTTCATCTCCGAGAGCAACCAACTAAGCAAGGATCACGGATCAGTTTCTCTTATGCACAGAATAATCTCAGCATTCCTTGCATCTTGGTCCACGTCCTCGTCACCCCCTGCAGCCGAAGATCAAACAACAGACTTCCGGATCAACTACCAGCTCACCTTCCTCTGCTTCGGAATCAAATCCCAACAGCATACCAACTTTCGGATCAGCTCCAAATCTCAGCGAAGTCAGCACCCATGACGCGTCCGAGTAATCCGCGATTCGACTCCATCCGCAAGAGAGCTTCGTGAGGCTATACAAGGAGAAGACTCCTCTTCATTGGGGTATCGATCAATCTCTCGGAGGCAAGTCCCACGGGAAGAAGAAGAGGAAACAGGGGAGGGAGTGAGCCACGGGAACATGAGAGAATAAAAAATAAGAGGAGAGAGAAGAGTTTTGTTATTTTGGGAATATTTCAAAGAAAGAAATCATGAAGGAAGAGATGGGAGCCTGCTGCTGTGCTGCTGCTGCCGTCTCCAACTCCATGCAGGGCTGATCTCTTCTCCAGGGCCGGATGTAGCCCTAACAAAGGGCCAAGGGTTTTTATATTTTTAATTTCTATTCTTGGAGTTGTATAAACCTTATTCTGCTTCTAATGAATATTTTATTTCATCTCATATTTAATTTCTGTGATTTTAAATATGAAGTTTATACAACTGCTCTTCATGATCATTGAAGTAAAAATAAGATAGTTCATACTTAAGGAAGATGCGATGCGCTACCACCTTAGATTAGGGTAGACATTTCATGCTAAACTAAAGATGGATTATGCCTAAATTACTTCTGTGAAATTTTATTCGAATGCTTATTAGGCTTGTAGCCAATTTACATGTTAATCCAAGAATAAATTAAAATATAAATAACCCTTGTTCCGATGTTAGTGGTGAATTCCTTGCCCTAGGTTCTCCCAAATTGATATCATTTTAATTGCATTTTTTTATTCAGTTGCTTAGTTTAATAGTCTTCAAAAATTCTCTTCGTTTCAAATATTTTTATTTTTAAGAAAAATAACTATACCCCAATCCCTGTGGATCGATACCCGTAATCACTATCCTACTAGATACGTGCTATTGCGTGGTCTTTAAAGTTGACTATCAATTTTTGGCGCCGTTGACAGGGATTGTTAGCATAGTTGTTTTTCTTTTCATAAAAAAAAAACTTTCAAAAAAAATATATATTTAAAATTAAATAAAAATATTTTCTATTTTTTTTGTTATTTCTCTTATCTCCTTTCTCTCTTTTACTAATTTTTGATTTTTATTTGATCAGGAATCAAAGAGAAAATTTGGGACGATCAAAAGGGTACTACTGGAAAAAGAATGCTGTAGAGGTTTACTTTAAGAGTAAAAAATTTTTGCTGGAGAAATTTTCTTTGGTAACATCTAAACCTTTCTTATTTAAATTTCCTTGTGTGGTGATTGTTTGATTTTAAATTCAGCAAAAGTGTGAATGCATGCTTGATACACATACACCAATTAATCCGCACATAGTAAGGGCAATCACCCCAACAAGATAAGAACTGGATTTCATCACCAGATTCTTGCCCAAATTAGGTGAATCAATTCTCACATAGCTATCACATTAATTAAAATCAATTAGACATTGGCCCCTAGGGACATTCGAGCTCAATAGGACGAAAATCACCGAAAGTTGCATCAATTTCGCTCTATGGCTCAGTTGATGTCTAGGCAAGCTTTGTCCCTTTAAGGAAGACAGTTCATCTGTTCGAGGCAAGTGGTTTTTAAGTGGGACCTTTGCAACGCATCGTGACCCCCCCACTTACCTGGGAGCTTACCTGGTCAGCTCAGTCATTAGACCGGATTGGAGGCTTAGGTGCCCTCTTCAAACCAGTTAGGAGCTGTCTAGTGATTTTAGGGTGAACATAAGGAATTGTGTTTTTCTTTTTAGTGCATGCTTGACTGTACTGATCAAAGGAGTCTTAGTGTATGCTAGGGTGTCGTTCCAAATCTCCCGAATTAGTACCTTTTGACCCTGAAATAGAGCGTTCTATTAGGACCCTTCGAGCCGAAATCCGGACCTATAGAACCATAGGATCCACACCACTTGTCGAGATGGCTGAAGAGCAACCCAAACTGTTAAAGGAGTACTTCACTCCTTCCATTTATACCTCTCCATCTTGTATCCGACTACCTGATACCACTGCTGCTATGCAATTTGAAATTAAGTCTAGTGTCATCCAAATGCTTCCCTCTTTTTATGGACTCAATAATGAAGACCCATACAAACATTTAGATGAGTTTCTTGAGATTTGTACCACTGTCAAAATTCAGAACTTCACTGATGATGCTCTGAAACTTAGGCTATTTCCTTTTTCCCTTAAGGATAGAGGTAAACAATGGCTCCATTCATTAGAAGCCAATTCCATTCTTTCATGGGCTCAAATGCAACATGAATTTCTAAAGAAATATTTTTCCATAGGAAGAACAAACCAATTTAGGCATGCTATCACGAGCTTCTCCCAATCTGATGGGGAAGAATTCCATGAAACTTGGGAAAAATTTAGAAATTTACTCCGAAAATGCCCGCATCATCAAATACCCAAATGGCAATTAGTGCAATGTTTCTATGACGGGTTGTCTGAACGAAACCGTCAGATGGTTGATGCTTCTTGTGGGGGTACCTTCATGCTTAAAAGTGAACATGAGGCATGGCAATTGTTTGAGAACCTTAATGAAAATTCCCTCCACCATGCCTCCTCCGCTCGTCAAGCACCCCCGAGTTCTCAAAGAAAAGGAACCATATATGAAGTTAGCCAGTCCATAGGTCTATCTGACAAAGTAGATGCACTATCCCGCAAGTTGGACCAGCTAATGTCTAGAGAACAATTTTCAAACTTTCTCCAAGCACAAGTTTGTGCTCTTTATTCTAGCCCGACTCACCCTATTCATGAATGCCCTTCGGCAGCTCAATTTTCTGAATTTGTGCAAGAACAAGTAAATGCTGCCCAAACGCAATCCCGACCGGGTAATGACCCATTTTCCAATACTTATAACCCGGGGTGGCGCAACCATCCAAACTTCTCTTGGAAGCAGCAGACTTCCAATACTTCCCAACCTTATTCCCAAAACTTTCAACCATTCCAGAATGTTCACCCAAACCGCCCTCCTACTCACTATTCACAATTTCAACATATCCCTCCTCCAGCACCCCAAAGAGATATGGCTTTTGAGCAAAAGGTTTTAACTGCTCTTCAAGGACTCGAAGCCAATTCACAATTGTTGCACTCCCATACCCAGTCTATTGCTAAATTAGAAACCCAGCTAGGGCAGTTAGCGAGTGCACTAAATAAAAGAGAGGAAGGCAAGCTTCCAAGCCAACCAGTGAGTAACCCGAGAGGGCAATACATGGCTCAAGAGACTCAACCGAATGATGTTCACCATGAACAAGCCAATGCTATGACCACCTTAAGAAGTGGACGCATAGTAGATAATAAGGTTGGAGAAAAAGAACATAAAGAAAATGAGGATAAGAATATGACTGTGCCTAAAGAGAACGCGAACTCGTCTGTGTCGTCATCTAGTCCAGTATCGACCACACCGTTTACACTGAAGGCTCCTTTCCCCCAGTGTCTGAATACACCTTCTGCCTTTGGCAAGAAAGGAACTTCGTTGGAAGAAATAATGGAGGTATTCAAACAAGTCAAAATCAACCTCCCTCTCCTTGATGCTATAAAACAAGTTCCATCTTATGCCAAATTTCTTAAAGACCTTTGTACACAGAAACGAAAATCTATGACACATGTGCCTAAAAAGGTCTTCTTGACTGAACAAGTGAGCTCCATCCTTCAGCACAAAACCCCTCCTAAGTTCAAAGATCCTGGTGCCCCTACCATCTCTTGTGTGGTGGGAGACAATCCTATTGATCGAGCATTATTAGATCTAGGGGCGAGTGTTAACCTCCTTCCTTATTCAGTCTACGAAAAGTTTGGATTAGGTGAATTGAAGCCTACCTCGGTGTCCCTACAGTTGGCTGATCGATCTGTTAAAATACCACGAGGAACAATTGAAGATGTCCTAGTCAAGGTCGACAAATTTTATTTCCCAGTCGATTTCATCGTCCTTGATATGGAACCTGTGCCCAATCTCAAGAAACAGATCCCCATGATTCTTGGTCGTCCCTTTCTAGCTACAGCCAATGCATGTATTAACTGTAGAACGGGGGTGATGGATATATCCTTTGGGAACATGAAAGTCAAACTGAATGTATTCCATGCCTCCGATCAACCTGCAAGGAAAGATGAGTGTTTTCTAGTAGACAGAATGGACGATCTTGTAGAAGATGCCCTTTCCTATATTCTGGCAGATGATCCTCTGGAAGCATGTCTAGCCCATTTTGACATTAATAATCTTGATTTAAACAATGCCATAAAAGAAGTCAATGTCCTACTTGACAATCTGTCTCTCACAAATTCTCATCCTTGGCATGTCCGATATGAACCTCTTCCTACTCTTTCTAGTACACTACAGTGCCCCTCCATCGAGTCCCCTCCCAAACTTGAGTTAAAGCCATTTCCGGTAACCCTTAAGTATGCTTTTCTAGGACCCGAAGATACCCTACCTGTAATCATCGCAGCTGACCTATCTGACAAACAGGAGAGTCAACTTTTGAGTGTACTCGGAGAACACAAACATGCAATTGGATGGTCTGTAACTGATCTAAAGGGGATTGACCCATCTATTTGCATGCATCGCATTCACCTAGAAGAAAATGCAAAACCTACCCGTGAAATGCAAAGGAGACTTAACCCTAACATGAAAGAGGTGGTCAAGAAAGAAGTAGTAAAGTTGCTAGATGCTGGAATCATTTATCCTATCTCTGATAGCAACTGGGTGAGTCCGACTCAAGTAGTACCAAAGAAGTCGGGCATTACTGTGGTTGAAAATGCAGAAGGAGAATTAATGCCTACACGCACGACCACTAGCTGGCGTGTTTGCATCGACTATAGAAAGCTTAACTCCATGACTAGGAAGGATCATTTTTCTTTGCCATTTGTTGACCAAATATTGGAAAGATTAGCCGGTCAGGGTTTCTACTGTTTCTTAGATGGTTATTCTGGATATAACCAAGTGGCCTTGTATCCTGATGATCAAGAGAAAACCACTTTCACATGTCCATTCGGAACATTTGCATATAGAAGAATGCCATTTGGACTATGCAATGCACCTGCGACATTTCAACGATGCATGATGGCAATTTTTTCCGACATGGTAGAAAAATTTCTGGAAGTATTCATGGATGATTTTTCAGTTTTTGGCCCCTCATTCGATGATTGTCTCAGTAATTTAGCCCTGGTTCTGAAAAGATGTAAGAAAACCAATCTAGTGCTAAGTTGGGAAAAGAGCCATTTTATGGTTCAGGAGGGAATAGTTTTGGGACACATTGTGTCCAAAAGAGGGATTGAAGTAGATAAAGCTAAAGTTGATCTTATTTCTAATCTTCCTCCACCCAAATCTGTGAAACAAATTCGTTCTTTTCTTGGCCATGCTGGATTTTACCGTCGCTTCATTAAAGACTTTAGCAAAATCTCGAGGCCCTTGTGCAATCTCCTTGCCAAGGATACACCCTTTGTTTTTGATGAAGCATGTAAAGAGGCCTTTGAAAAACTCCGATCTAAGTTGTCTACAGCACCCATCATACAACCTCCCAATTGGACCCTTCCATTCGAACTTATGTGTGATGCTTCTGACTATGCTATTGGGGCAGTTTTAGGACAACGAGTAGATAAGCTACCTCACGTCATCTACTATGCTAGTAAAACACTCTCAGATGCACAATTGAATTATACCACTACTGAGAAAGAATTACTAGCTGTAGTATTTGCCCTGGATAAGTTTCGGTCCTATCTCTTAGGGTCCAAGGTTATTGTGTTCACTGATCATTCTGCTCTTCGGTACCTCCTTTCAAAGAAAGACACCAAGCCTCGCCTAATTCGATGGATCCTATTGTTACAGGAATTCAATCTAGAAATTCGTGATAAGAAAGGCACCACAAACGTTGTAGCAGACCATTTGTCTAGGATCGTTCTCGAACCTCCTCATAACATTTCACCACTTCATGACTCCTTTCCCGATGAACAATTGTTTGAGGTACAACAAATGAAAACACCTTGGTTCGCTAACATAGTGAACTATCTTGCCATAGGACAAATTTCCGATCACTGGTCCAAGCAAGACAAGGATCGATTCTTTTCGCAAGTTAAGTTCTACTTTTGGGATGATCCTGATCTATTTAAGTACTGCCCAGATCAAGTAATCCGTCGATGTGTACCGAAATTTGAATTTCAGAGTATTCTTAATTTTTGTCATACCCAAGCCTGCGAAGGACATTTTGGTGGTAGAAAAACTGCAGCTAAAGTCTTACAGAGTGGATTTTATTGGCCTTCCTTGTTTAAGGATGCTCACAAATTTTGCCAAACTTGTGAGCGATGCCAGCGAATGGGTACAATCACCCGTAGAGATATGATGCCACTTAACCCCATTTTAATTATAGAAATTTTTGATGTATGGGGTATTGACTTCATGGGCCCTTTCCTGCGTTCTTTTGGTTTTGAGTACATTCTTGTCGGGGTTGACTATGTTTCAAAGTGGGTAGAAGCAGTTGCCACTAGGAGTAACGATCACAAGGTTGTGGTTAAGTTCTTACAAACAAACATATTTAGTCGCTTTGGCGTACCCCGAGCTATCATTAGTGATGGGGGATCACATTTCTGCAATCGATCTTTTGAAGCTTTGATTCGCAAATATTCAATCACCCACAAAGTTGCCACCCCGTACCATCCCCAAACAAGCGGACAAGTTGAAGTTTCTAATAGGGAGATAAAACACATCTTAGAGAAAACAATATGCCCTGATAGGAAGGATTGGTCTCAAAGATTAAATGATTCTCTCTGGGCTTATCGTACTGCCTATAAGACTCCTATTGGCATGTCTCCTTATCGACTGATTTTTGGAAAAGCTTGCCACTTACCCGTAGAACTCGAGCATAGAGCTTTTTGGGCCATTAAAAAGTTTAACTTTGATATGGTTGCAGCTGGTTCTAACCGGAAACTTCAACTTAATGAGTTTGAAGAGTTACGCAATGAAGCGTATGAAAATGCCAAAATATACAAGGCAAGGACTAAGGCTTTTCATGACAAATACATTAACCGCAAGTCTTTCGAGCCTAATCAAAAGGTTTGGTTATTCAATTCTAAATTGCGTCTCTTTCCTAGTAAACTTCGCTCTAGGTGGGATGGTCCCTTCTTAGTTAAGAAAGTTTTTTCTCATGGGGCAGTAGAAATTCAAAACCTCAGTGATGGTCATATCCTAAACGTCAATGGTCAAAGATTGAAACCTTATATAGAATGTGTTGCAGACGGACAGTTGATTGAATCCCTTGATTTAATGGATCCTATTTATCGGGATGAATAAGGATGTACTGTGTCTGGCTGAAGACATTAAACTTAGCGCTTATTGGAAGGCAACCCAATTTCCATAGATTATTTTTGCATATTTTCTTGTCATATTTTTTCAGGAATCCTCATATTACTGATGCAACTAAGGTACAATGCTTCTATCCTCCATATGCATCATATTTTTGTAAAACAAAATAATAATAATAATAATAATAATAATAATACTTAAATATTTATATATAAAAAAAAATATTGAGGACAATGTCTGATCTAGGTTGGGGGGTATAAGATTCGAATTTTTGAAGAGAAGAAATTTTTTGAAATTTTTTGAATAAGTATTTCATCTCATAAAAAAAAAAAATCTAATTTCTATGCTTTAGTGCTGAAATGATAAACACACAAAGTATATAAAATCTAAAAAGCCCAATAACTAGTCAGGAGTAAGTCAATTTGAGTTCTTTTTATTAAAAGTTCTTTTAGTGAGTTGTAAGATAATTTTTACTTTGAAATTTCACAACACACATGGCCTACACTTCTAAGGGTTAGGTTCAACATTATGTTGTTAAGTCTGGTAGCAACCTTGAGTCCTGATGAATCATACTTATCTAATTCACTTTTATTAAAAAAAAAAAAAGTGAATTTAGTCAGGTACATCGAAAAGGGCTACCTATTGTCAAAGGTCAGCGGGCTTGTAATGAGGAACCCGAGCATAGGTCCGTAGGGGAGTCTTGATGCCCAACACCTTACGCCATCTGGTGTGGGAGTGTTGACTGAATGCTCGCTACACGGAGGAATCATTACAAGAGTAAAAGTGCGTAATTTATAAATCTAAAAAAAAAGAGAAGAAAAAGAAAAAAAAAATTATAATATTGATCTTGAAAAAGACGATAGTGTGAAAGCCGTCGTTGTAAAAATTCGAGTAAACTGGAACATTACAGATAAAGCCCATGAGGTATTAAAGTAAACATCCACAACTCTCGAAATCCTGCAAGATAGGATGATTTTGAATCAGTGATTAGGTCTTATCTGACCAATTCTTGGAAACTACTAGCTTTAGCAGTATTTTGGAGAATCTAAAGCCTTAGCTTGTGTATAGTCCAGATATCACCGAGCACCCAAGTATAAATTAGCCTTACAATTCTCTAACGGAAACTTAATGACTTCAACTTAAGTTGCATCTTGACCTAGGATTTGGGCTGACTTAGTAATTAAAACTTTGTGTGCTTTTGAAATTCTTGGCATTAATGCATTTAAAATTAGATTTTATAAAACAATAAAATAAATTTTTTTTTCGACACAGTTTGTGGGTATCTGAGCCGGAAATCCTCACGAGACAAAATTCGTCCACTAGGGCCACCTAGGGGTTTAAAGCCTTATTGCATACGGTAAATGCAATCGCGATTCCTGCGAAAGTGAGTTATTTTTTTATTATTATTTTATTTTGCTCGAGGACTAGCAAAATATAGGTTTGGGGGTGTGATAAGTGCTAAATAATGCATAAATTAATATCCTATTCATAGCACTTATCATTATTTTAATTCACATATTTTGTAAATGTAACTAAAAAATGTGTTACCTTCACCATTGCATTTTTATGAACTATCAAAGTTTGATTTGATTATTTATTAAGTTTTATATATGCAGGTCAAGTCAAATCCAATTGAGGGATTGCCTAAGCCCACACCCCAACCGTGTTTCCAGCCATATGAGGTTAATTCCATCTTCCTAGCCAAATCACATTAAAATAAGCTCAACCCCTCACCCAGCCGACCACACCCATTCATAGTTTAGCCATGTTCTTCCGCTAGATCCTAACCCAATCCCATTCTTTCCATGTCCACATCCTCATCCCAACTTTAGCATCCCGTGCGGTGGTTCCCAGCAAATCTTCAATGCCTTAACCTCCGGAACCACTCCTTCCCAGCTCCCATGCATTCAAGACATTCATCTAAAACCAAGCCTCATTCTCTTCTCCCGTATCCGAACAAACTCCTCTGTTCATGCTCCCAGCCGATTGTAGATATAGCTTCATCTCGTTATCCCTCCGCATCACATTCGTGATCCCGCATCCAACCAGAACCTTCAACCGACCAATCCCAACTAGATTCATATCTCCCTGTTATCAACCATCAGCGATGCATGCCAACGTCTGATTCCTCCCGAACCAAGCCAACGGCAGCATCTTCCAAATCCCTGTTCCCAATCAATTCGAGTTCATCCTCCCGTGACCCACGAACAGAATTCAAGCTTCCCACGGATAAACCCAGCATCCCAACCGTTCTTCTTCACAGATTCACTCGTATCCCAGCAGTTCCAACGTCTTCCCATTCTCCAGCGTCCGGATGTTCCATGATTCAAACTTCCATAGCCAGCCTTTATCCCGTATCAAGCCGTTCACAGCTTTAAATCCTCTGTTACAGCCAAATCCAGCCATTCCCGAGCTTCTTCTCATTCCGGATTAATCCTGTCATCCATAGGATAAAGTTTAGATGTTCATTCCGAAGCTAGATCCCATGATCTTCGGATCAAACTCTCTCATCTTCTTCCGCGCATCCGGCTCACTCATCCTTATCCAAATAACATCCCCTGCTTCAGCGGAACAGAGGCACCTCATCTTCATCTCCGAGAGCAACCAACTAAGCAAGGATCACGGATCAGTTTCTCTTATGCACAGAATAATCTCAGCATTCCTTGCATCTTGGTCCACGTCCTCGTCACCCCCTGCAGCCGAAGATCAAACAACAGACTTCCGGATCAACTACCAGCTCACCTTCCTCTGCTTCGGAATCAAATCCCAACAGCATACCAACTTTTGGATCAGCTCCAAATCTCAGCGAAGTCAGCACCCATGACGCGTCCGAGTAATCCGCGATTCGACTCCATCCGCAAGAGAGCTTCGTGAGGCTATAAAAGGAGAAGACTCCTCTTCATTGGGGTATCGATCAATCTCTCGGAGGCAAGTCCCACGGGAAGAAGAAGAGGAAACAGGGGAGGGAGTGAGCCACGGGAACATGAGAGAATAAAAAATAAGAGGAGAGAGAAGAGTTTTGTTATTTTGGGAATATTTCAAAGAAAGAAATCATGAAGGAAGAGATGGGAGCCTGCTGCTGTGCTGCTGCTGCCGTCTCCAACTCCATGCAGGGCTGATCTCTTCTCCAGGGCTGGATGTAGCCCTAACAAAGGGCCACGGGTTTTTATATTTTTAATTTCTATTCTTGGAGTTGTATAAACCTTATTCTGCTTCTAATGAATATTTTATTTCATCTCATATTTAATTTCTGTGATTTTAAATATGAAGTTTATACAACTGCTCTTCATGATCATTGAAGTAAAAATAAGATAGTTCATACTTAAGGAAGATGCGATGTGCTACCACCTTAGATTAGGGTAGACATTTCATGCTAAACTAAAGATGGATTATGCCTAAATTACTTCTGTGAAATTTTATTCGAATGCTTATTAGGCTTGTAGCCAATTTACATGTTAATCCAAGAATAAATTAAAATATAAATAACCATTGTTCCGATGTTAGTGGTGAATTCCTTGCCCTAGGTTCTCCCAAATTGATATCATTTTAATTGCATTTTTTTATTCAATTGCTTAGTTTAATAGTCTTCAAAAATTCTCTTCCTTTCAAATATTTTTATTTTTAAGAAAAATAACTATACCCCAATCCCTGTGGATCGATACCCGTAATCACTATCCTACTAGATACGTGCTATTGCGTGGTCTTTAAAGTTGACTATCAATGCCCAGGGTGGGTTCAGAGTCTGTCTACCCTGAAACGATCTATCCGAAAATATGTTTCAATTCAATAAGTCAAGTGATAGTGATTTGACTTTTTCTAGCCAGGGTACTACTTAATTGAAGACACAAGACATTCACCCTTATTTCTAAGGGGGTCAATCCCATCTTGATCTGCAACTGACTACCACAAGTACTTGACTGGACCTAGAAACCTTCCGTCGCTGGATTAGAAATTCAGGTAGTCCGGCACCAAAGTACAGTAAGTTGCTTGCAAGCCACCGGTTGCAATCTCAAGTCTAAAGGATACATATACCCATATCCACTTAGAACAACTCTTAACAAGAGAGAGTCCGTCAATTGGTCACGTTCAGTGAACGTACACTACTATTTACCTGTATATCATACTAGTATCTCTATACTCTTTGGTTTGAAAGACAACCAACAAATATGATACACAATGACCTACGCCTGATAATACTATCGTCTTATTAATAGTATATCATATAGTCATGAACATTTAAGGACCTGTGTGAGAAAATCAGATTTCTTTACACAAAGCAGTCCTAAGGACTTCATCACATCGGAGTTTGTGAAGATGTTCTGGTGATGAATAAATACTATATTATTTATAATTGATTCAAATATATTTACAATCAGCAATTGATTGGATTTAGGACACAATTTCCAATAATATGTTGGCATATTGATATCCTGCCAATAGGAGTTATACATAGGTATTTTGTCACCCTTCCGGTGAGGGTTATATGTTGGCATATCGGTACCCTGCAAGTGGTAGTTATACATTGACATTTTGATTATTATTGAGCTCATATTCTGGCCGAGCCATAGGGGATATAAATGTGGTCATAGTTCATGACTGTCAAGATAAACTTGATATTTTAAAAGAATTTGAATTTATAAACAAAATCTAAATTTGAAGAAGATTGGATATGGCATGTGTAATGTTTTGATAATGCTGCATATTGGGATTTGGTTTTGAATTATTGTATTCCATATGCTTATTTTTTATAAATAATTATTTAATTTATTGTCTGATTTTTCGGTTAAAGTGTTCATTGCTTACTAAGTTATCTAGCTCGTTATTCCATATCTTGTTGTTTTTACAAATTCTAAGAACTAAGATGGCATAGAGTTATATTTGGGAGAGTGACTAGAAGACGAATTTGATATCTTTAATTTAGACTAAGATTTGACTAGAGTTTGATACAAGATTATTTTGAATATTGTTAGTTCTATGAGATATTAAAATTGGATTAGAAGTTGAATTTGATATCTTTAATTTAGACCAAGATTTGACAAGAGTTTGATTCAAGATTAGTTTGAATATTGTTAGTTCTATGAGATATTAAAATTGGATTCTAGTTATTTATATTGAAGTTTGAACATTATTGATTTAATTTTTTTCTGCTGTTAGTATATAACATCTTAATAAGATGCTTTGCATGCTTGTAGGAAAAGTTTTTTATAAGTATGCGGCGGTTGCTACAACATCTGGCTCGCAATTTTGGGTCGACAGCGTGACGACAAAACTTTGATTATGTGCACCCAATGAAATTTAAAAAAAAGCATTTTGGACAAATACAAAGAATTTTTTTTTTCACAGGACCAATGTATTGATGTCTATTAAGTTTTATGAATGAACATAAATAATCAGAACACCCAAAGATTTAAAAAGATAACATATAATATTCATTTAAATATGTGGCTAAGATCGTTTAATACACATATATGATAAAATACCTTGTTTCAAAATGTATTCATCAACCCAACAGGCATCAGACAAAAACCATTTCATAAGAACAGAAATTTACTTCGCAGCAAACATCGAATGGGGTTTAAAAGCTTTCAAGAAAATAATAAAAAAGATACTGTTTCTATCAAATAAAAATGAACCGCATATATTTGATAAGGAGAACGGCAATTCAACTTGTTCTATTCCTTATGATTGATTGTGTATTAGAGAAGTTGCATATAAACTTCTGGCTCAAACTAGTTAACGGTTTAAAGGCACAGAATTTTTAAAACATTAAGATTTACGTATCAAGGAATGATGTAGCCCTGTGTAAAAGCGATGCCTGGATGTCCTCTAACCTAATCTGCACATGGGCTTCCAAAGATGAAGGCTCCATGGACACCGCGAAATCCTTACCAGGATTTCCTGGGATGACTCTCCTAGATCCTATCAGCAACAACACGTGGTCCAACTTCTATCCTCAAACGGGACACGCTGCAGTGCAACAGCTTATTCTCATGAAATCGATGAAACCAAAAGTTGTCTTTTTGTCATGGGATTGCCCCAACAAATTATGACGCACGTTGATGGGGGACGAAATAGATCGTCCTGCCCACAACAAAAAGACCACTCAATTTCGGCCCAATAGAAATCAACGCCAACCAGACGGAACCTCGGTCCGGCCCAGAACCAGCCCGACCTCGGATCCCACCAAAAGCTTCTTCGACCTCGAGGATAATCGCCGACTCACCCTGACGCAGCTCGGGGCGCCTCCTGTATTCGCCGACCCTCCCTGACCAAGCTTGGGACGCCTTCTGTATTTGCCGACTTGCCCCGACTAAGCTCGGGGCGCCTCCTGCATTCGCCGACCCGCCCCGATCAAGCTCGGGGCGCCCTCCCAAATAATACGCCCCGATCCTTGGGCTCGGGGTGCTCCACCGAGCACACCTCGGAACCCAGGATGTTAGCTAGCCTCAGCACTCGTCAAGCCGACCTCGCCAAATGCATGATGCAATCTCTCGACGAGCTCGGCCTTGCCAATGGTCGCACCCATGTGCGCGCCCACGCACCCTACATGGCCGTACACTGCGATGCCACCACGCCATGCTTTGTTTGCTGGCTCACAACAGTCAAAGACAACGCCATGCTACTCCGGCCATGCCCTGCTACGACTGTTAATGCCTTACTGTCGCCAAGAACAGACTGCACAGTGCGCCACAAGCAAGCTCTAGCTGCGCGCTATCTCCACTCATGATGGGAACGGGCCATACCTCCGCCATCTGGGCGCCCCTACCGGAACTATAAATAACCCTATCAGGTAACGCTTAAGGAACTTTTTTGGCTGGACCAACTGAGTACCACTCTAACTTAAGCATCGGAGGGCTCTCACCGGAACCACCGGTGAGGCTTTGTGTAGGTACATCGCCAACCACGGGAGGTGGCGCTCATCCTCTTCCTTCACGCTCCGGCAGCTCACTCAACTTCTCCAATGTGGTCACCCTCGGGCCAAATTTGAACTACAACATTTGGCGCTAGAGGAAGGGCTTGAGTCGTGATCATGAGGCTAAAAAGTCACGGAGCCCCGAATGCATCGAGCAGCTGGGTATCACCACCTGGCCGCTCCCTTCAAAATCCACTCCTTGCAGCACCTGCACCAGCGGACCAGGTCCCTTAGGTCCAGCCAGAGCAATTCGATCTACTTCTTTAGTCGGTCCAGACATTAACCGCGATCGTCCAAGGTCTGCAGCGAGGCGGGGTTCAATTTGCACCTCCTCTTCGCAGGTGTGAGTCCACGGGACGCCACCCATGGCATCGTTCTCCTGCCAAGCATCGCACGATGGATGAAAGGGAGCCCTACCATCATCGAAGTCCCCATCGAGGTCGGTCTCCAAGTTAGGAGAGCTCATCGCGCTGCTGCTATCCTAAGAGTCAGCGCCGAAGCCTGACGGGCCGATTGCGGGAGCGACTATCGGAGACAAGGTCTGCCCCATGTCGAGCTGCCTGTAGCCTCGACCAAGAGCTAGAGAGGTTGAAGAGCTGGAGCGACAGATCCAAACACTCTGAGACCAAGCGCGACATCGACTTCACAATTGAATCTCCATTCCCTTCATCGGTCACTGACGAGCCGATGCCCCAGAGGTTCAAGATGCTACAAATAGAGCCGTATGATGGCTCTTCCGATCCTTTGGATCACCTAGAGAGATACAAGGCCCTCATTGTTAGAAGTATGCCCTAGAAGCCAATTTGACTGACACATTATTTAGTTCTGGGACATAAATTTGTACTTGACCTAATAATGAATTTATTAGAATGGGCATTCTTTTCATTCATGTTCTTATGTGTCCATGAATCGTCCAAGAAATTAATAAGATGATGACGCATATTCTCAAGAGTTGAGAATTTGAGGCATGTGTCATTGGTGATTAATTTCTGAATTGCTCCTGATCGATGGATCATCACGAGGACGGTGATCGATCCGCTGAGATTAGTGCACAGATTGCTTTCTTTGATGGACGAGTCTTGAGTCCACAGTGTGGCGACACTGGAGCAATTGTGCAAGTGCTTGTTAGAGAACAAGGGTACTGAACGTGACCATAGCAAGTAGTCACTTGGATGTCTATCCACTCGTCAGTGACTTACTTGATGCTGCAGTTGTATGACTGGTCCTTTGACCTGCGATGCCTCGGCTATTCACAGTGAGGTTGCTGTAGTTTGACGAGCACATAAACATGAGCCCTAGCCAATTGGGTTCTTGTGGTGCAGATTGGCTGCAGTAGGTTCATTGTAGGAGTAGGGGTGCATCTAGATGGAATCTATCGACCTTGATAGGTTAAGAGAGATCCTATGTGATTTATGAGACTGAGTTCGTAAATCCTCGGCCGGGGTAGTATGTATAGTGAAAAAGGAGTTTTCCACTCTCGAACTTAAGTCGAATAAATCTTGACATATGACAGACGATAGGGGTTTGACGAGTTATCCATGACCTCCGTCTTGTCGGGATCTACGATAGAGGGATTGTATCATACACTAACTACACCTAGAGGTTCATCATTCCATTCTGCTGGGTTGCCACTACATGCTGCTAGGTGTCACTGGTGGATTGTGAGACTCAAAGGCATTCACTTGGTGATCAGTGAACCCGAATGAGAAGAGTTGAAATTGTTCCAACCCATTAAAAGGAGTTTTCAATGATATTGTGATAGAGATCGCAATATATCTCACTACCAGACAGAATAGAACCTATGGGGTCACACACATTAGAGGTATTGACTGATCCGATGGTTGAATTATGATTAGGAATCACAAATAATTTATAATTATCAATTTGATTGATAACTAGCAAGTTGAAGAAGGAATAATTGCAATTTGATTGTAATTTAATTTAATTAATTAGATTTAATTAATTGGACTTGATCATATTAGACACGAGTCCTACTTGGAGTAAGATTCTAAGAATCCTAATTAGATTAGGAATTTAAATTAAATTAGAGTCCTACTAGGAGTAGGATTTCTATAGTCCTAATTAGATTAGGACTGAAATTTAATATGTCCTAATTAGATTAGGATTTCTTAAGTCCTAATTAATTTTAATCTAATAAATTAAGATGGCTCCTAATTGGATTAGGATTGAAGAGTTCAATTGAGTCATGGTTCAATTGAATCCTAATTAGATTAGGATTTGAATGAAAGAAAGAATTGGGTTCACCTAATCCTCTTTAGAAGAGGATTAGACCCTATCTATGTGGCTACACCACCCCACTTAATATGATTAAGTGGGGTGTGATTAAAGAGGGACTAAGAGGGAGGGGCCCACACCCCTCCCATGCCTTTTACGTGAAGAAAAGAGGGAGGGGCGTACCACCCCTCCTCTTTTATAAAAGATAAACATGGAGCTCCTATTTTTTAGGAGCTCCACACGGCTAATTAAAAGAGGGAAAGGGGCCCACGCCAAAGGAGGGATTTTCAACCCTCTTTCAGCCGTGAAAAGACTCTCTCTAATCCCTGTTAGCAGCCGCCAACAAAAGAAAAAAAGGAGGAGGCTTTGGCTCTCCTTTCTCCCTTCCTTCTTCCACCAAAATAAAAAGGCTGCAACTTGTTGCTCCCTTTTTATTCTTCTTTCTCCAATCCTTCTTGTTCAAGGGAGAGCAATCAAGGAGTTGTTTGCTGCAAGAAGAAAGAGATTCATCCATCCAAAGTCTTCTCTGCAAGGGAGCTAGCACCCCGGGGAGATTCAAAGGCTTCAAACGGTCCTCTGCCTCGTGTGGATACCCGTAGAGGCCGGACGCGTGTGCGGCTTCAAGCGAACCTTCAACAAATCCATGATCATCAGATTTGCGGCGATCTTCTACCCGCACAAGGTGAAGATCTGATCTTCCTAATTGTATGAAAAAGGTTTTAATCCTAATCTATCTACGAACGACGGTTTTTAAAATATGTTCATGCGATGAACGGGATCTCGCGCATGCCTTCCGCTGCCATCTGAATTTTTTTAATTTTTCTGCGGCATGAGCGGGCCCCCAACAGTGGTATCAGAGCCTAGGCCTCGTAGATTACGATTAGGATTAATAGATTTAAGGCATATTAGATCTGAAAATTGAATGATTATGCCTGCTGATTTTTATGCATGCAGATTTTCAGGTTGCAGAATTTTTCTGCATGCTGAATTTTGGTATGCATTGATTAATGATTCTGTTATGTAATTAATATGATTAAAATTATTTAGAATCATCCCTTACATGATCAGCGACTCATGAGATGAGGTAATCAATTAAGTTTCAGATCTGTAAATTATAATGCATGTGATGCGAATGGTGATGATCATGGATGACCCTTTGTGAATGTGCTGATATGATCTGCGATGTAATCTGTGATGTTATGTGATGACATGTAAATCAATTTTTCAGATGCCTGCGAGCATCTCAAATTCATGTATTAGAGACCTGCGTGTCTCATGAAAAAGGGTTGTAATTATTCTTTTATTTTTGAATTTTATCTGGGATGTAATCTGTGATGTATGTTGCACGTCGATGGTTGATCGATGTATGCCTCCTACAAGCAAGCCTTGCGCAGATTGAGATCATAGGTTGATTGAAGATGGATCAAGGAGTTGATTACAATTGAACCTAAGGGATCAAGATCGAGTCAAGAGTTGAAGACGATCAAACCAATTGACGTGCATGTGCTTGTACTATGACCCATCCTGGATCCATGATCATCACCAGTTACATTTACTTTTTATATATATGCCTGGATGTTTAATGTTTATGCCTATGCATAGCGGGTAAATGGATGTGTGCATGAGATGCGAGTTGCCAATCGAAAGAGATCTAAACTAAAACCTCCTCAATCAAGTCGAGAGTGAACCAACATGAGCGGGTCATATTAGATTAATTGATCTAATTGGTGTCTAGGAAAGCATGAAAGGTGGTTACTTAATTAGGACCTTACTCTCTGAGTAAGGGGAGCCTCCCACCTGCTTACCTGGCCAATTGTTCGATTACCTCTTATGAAGAGCTCAAGTTGCAAATACTAAGACCTGATTAACCAATATTAAGTCAATAGGTCTTCCACTGTAGTAGAGCTGCTAAGGTCTTTCTGATGTTGATTTGTCTCGGCTGGACACAGTGGGCAAGTTGCATCGGGGGGCTGGACCTCTCTATAGACATGAGATGTTGTAGGGTAAAGGTGGGGTTGGGCACCAATAACTGTTAGGTGAGGACCCAATGACGACTTTATTTCTACGGTTATACGGTGGGTCTGACTTAACTAAGAAATGGGACCAATAACTGTTAGGTGAGGTCTTCATGACTTAGAGACCAAGTAGCACTGCAACATGCTTGAGAAGCATTGTACAAGAGTTGTATACTCATCCATTTATGTGTCACCAATAACTGTTAGGTGAGGTGGCCTATAAATCGGTGGGACCGCAGTACCCACTAGAAACCCTAGTCGTGTAGGATTTCCGTTTTCCTACCAGGGGAGTGTGAGGAATTCGAGAAAATAGTGGGAGGTACATTTGTTCTAAAACACCCTAGAACAAATTAAGATCAAGTACAAAATTCTAACTAGAATCTTTACTCTCTGAGGATTATAATGTCAGCTTCTAGACTTTTAACTTATAGAACAACCGTTTGACCAAACCCAATTATAAAGACTGGCTCAGCAAATTTCAAAATAGTTTTGAATTGTGAGAAATTAGGGTATGTGCTAGACCATGGAATCCCCGTATTACCAATCTGTCCGATCACTGATCAGCGTAAGACGTATGCCAAGTGGACGAACGATGACAATAAAGTTAGGTGCTACATAATGGCATCCATGTCCAATAAATTATAATGCCAGCATGAGAACATGAAGATTGCCAAGGACACATTAAATCACCTACAAGAGTTGTATGGTGATCAGAGTCACGCAGCTTGGTTTGAATGTCCAAGAGGCTCTTCAAGGCCAAGATGCGCGATGGGCAGTCTGTCCATGATCATGGTTTGACCATGATAAAGGATTTAGAGAAGCTTGAGAAGCTCGGCATGACCATGCACAAGGAATTGCAAATGGATTTGATCCCGCAATTCCGTCCAGCTTCATATGGACAGTTTATAGTAAACTACCATATGAATAAGATTGTATGCACCAAAATCAGAATTGTTAAATAAATTGGTAACTACCTTAGGGACCTTGAAGAGTTCAAGGAGCATAATTCTTGCTGTCGAGTTGGCTTCTACTTTCAAGAGAGAGTCTACCTGGAAGAAGAAGAAGCCTGCGAAGAAGCAGAAGAACAAGAAAACGCCAAGTAAGGAAGTTCCAAGAAAAAGGCCAATTGCAAGAAAAAGTGTTTCCATTGCATTATAGACGGCCATTGGAAGAGGAATTGTCCTACATACATGAGAAGCATAAAGAGCAAGAAGGGTGACAGACCTTCAGAAGGTATGTCAGATATGCTCATTATTAAAAGGATACTTAGGGACCGTTACCTATTGCTAGCAGAAATTTGATTTCTGTATCTTATTTAGCACAGGAAGATTTTTATAAGACTACTATTCCATTTATTTGAGAAATAAATTGGTTGCACGTGGTTTTATGATTGACGGTTTCTATCACATACATTTGGATGTATCTGTGAATGTATCTAAGCAAACAGTGAGTACCATAAGATCCAAAAGATCTAGAGATAAGATAAATCTAAAGTATTTGTGGTACCTCAGGCTTGGTCATATAGGAGAAGACAGAATAAACAAATTGGAGAAACATGGGCTTCTAGGCTCATTGACTTTCGAGTGATATCCGATTTGTGAATCCTGCCTTCAAGGAACGATGGCCAAATTACCCTTTGTAGGACACAGGGAAAGGTCCGCTGAAATACTTACCCGAGTACACACTGACGTGTGTGGCCCATTCGATGTGCAGGCTAAGGGTTGTAATTTTTACTTCATTTACCGATGATTACTCACGGTATGGATATGTGTATGATACACAAATCTGAAACTTTTGAAAGGTTCAAAGAGTTGAAATATGAAGTAGAAAAATAAACAGAAAAACTCATTAAGGTTCTTCGATTAGATCGAGGAGGTGAATACCTTAGTGGAGAGTTTCATGATTATCTCAAGGAGAATGGTATAGTTTCATAATGGACTCCTCCTGGTACACCCCAGCTCAACGGAGTGTCAGAGAGGAGGAATCGGACTCTATTGGATATGATCCGGACCATGATGAACTTCACTAATTTACCCTTGTTTCTTTAGATAGATGCCCTATTTTCAGCTATTTACTTTTTGAATAGAATTTCCTCTAAAGTCCGTTCCTACCACACCATATGAGATATGACATGGTAAGAAGCTGAGTCTTGGTTATCTCAAGATTTGGGGATGTCCAGCTCAACTCAAGCGACAACAGGCGGACAAGTTAGAGGATAGGACAATTAATGCTCGTTTTATAGGATATCCTAAAGAGTCATTAGGATACGACTTTTCGTCCCAAAGGATCACAAAGTGTTTGTGAGCCTAGATGCTATCTTCATGGAAAATAGTTTATCCTTGACAGAAACAGTGGGAGGAAAATTGAGCTTGAAGAGAAAGTCTCTAAAACAGCAACGAGCCATTGTGCCTATAGAACCTATTTATATTAAGCCAGTACATGTTGTACCTCCTCCACCTCGTAGATATAGTAGGATCTCCCATTCTCCTGAAAGGTACTTAGGTATACTTACAGAGGATGTAGAGAAAGTGTTCCTCATGGGAGATAGGGATCAAAGTAAGGATCCCAATACCTACAACGAGGCGATGTTAGACATCGATTCCGAGAGATGGCTGGAAGCAATGAAGTCAGAGATGGACTCCATGCATTCCAACCAAGTCTGGACCTTAGTAGATCCACCAGAAGGTATAGTACCTATTGGGTGTAAATGGATCTATAAGAGAAAATTAAGTTCGGATGGCTAGGTAGAGACCTATAAGGCAAGGCTAATGGCGAAAGGTTATAGTCAGTGCGAAGGCACTGATTATCAAGATACTTTTTCACCTGTAGCCATGCTGAAGTTCATTCGAATATTGCTTGCTATTGCAGCATAATATGATTATGAGATATTGTGATGGTGATCACAAGGTCTGCAAACTGCAAAGGTCCTTCTATGGACTAAAGCAAGCATCTCGAAGTTGGAATACTCATTTCAACGATGTAATCAAATCGTTTGATTTCATCAAGAACGAAGAGGAACCATGTGTTTATAAGAAAGTTAGTGGGAGGGCTATTGCATCCTCGTATTGTACGTGGATGATATCCTTCCAATTGGGAATGGTGTTCCCATGCTAACTTAGGTCAAGGTATGGTTGTCTAAGGATTTCTCCATAAAAGACCTTGGGGAAGCATCCTATAGTTTGGGGATTAAGGTCTATATAGATAGATCTAAGAGGATGCTTGTCCTGTCACAGGATATGTACATAGAGGAAGTGCTGAAGAGGTTCGGCATGGAAACCTCTAAAAGGGGAATTATTACCCCTTAGGCATGGGATAAATCTCTCCAAGAAGATGTGCCCCAAGACATCGGAAGAGATACAGTGGATGAGCAAGATCCCTTATGCTTTGGCTATAAGGAGCCTCATGTATACCATGCTATGTACATGACCTAATATAGCACATGTTGTGAGTATCACGAGCATATATCAGTCAAATCCAGGCAAGGAGCACTGGATAGCTGTGAAGAACAATCTTAAGTACTTGAGAAGAACTAAGGACATGTTCTTGATCTTTGGAAGAATATTAGAGTTAAAGGTAGAAGGATACACATATATTGATGATAGAAAGTCTACATCAGAATATGTGCAATGGTGGTTCGGTAATTTGAAAGAGTTCCAAACAATCGATCATTGTAGATTCTACCTTGGAAGCTGAATGTATCGCCACCTCTAAGGGTGCAGTGAAACCTTCTAGTTCAAGAAGTTTATTGCAAAGTTAGGTATAATGTCATCAGATGCCATAATACTCTACTACGATAACAATGGCACCATAGCACTAGCTAAGGAGCCAAGGTCTTACCAGAAGTCTAAGCACATAGAGCAGCGGTTTAACCTGATATGCGACTACCTCAAAAAGAAATAAGTAGAGGTACAGAGAGTGACTCCACAGGCAACGTGGTAGACCCATTCACTAAGCAGCGAAGTCGGCAGAAAACTAAAGCACATCTTGAGAAGATAAGGCTTAGATTTATGGCTGATTGGCTTTAGTGCAAGTGGGAGATTGTTAGAAGTATGCCCTAGAAGCCAATTTGACTGACACATTATTTAGTTCTGGGACATAAATTTGTACTTGACCTAATAATGAATTTATTAGAATGGGCATTCTTTTCATTCATGTTCTTATGTGTCCATGAATCGTCCAAGAAATTAATAAGATGATGACGCATATTCTCAATAGTTGAGAATTTGAGGCATGTGTCATTGGTGATTAATTTCTGAATTGCTCCTGATCGATGGATCATCACGAGGACGGTGATCGATCCGCTGAGATTAGTGCACAGATCGCTTTCTTTGATGGACGAGTCTTGAGTCCACAGTGTGGCGACACTGGAGCAATTGTGCAAGTGCTTGTTAGAGAACAAGGGTACTGAACGTGACCATAGCAAGTAGTCACTTGGATGTCTATCCACTCGTCAGTGACTTACTTGATGCTGCAGTTGTATGACTGGTCCTTTGACCTGCGATGCCTCGGCTATTCACAGTGAGGTTGCTGTAGTTTGACGAGCACATAAACATGAGCCCTAGCCAATTGGGTTCTTGTGGTGCAGATTGGCTGCAGTAGGTTCATTGTAGGAGTAGGGGTGCATCTAGATGGAATCTATCGACCTTGATAGGTTAAGAGAGATCCTATGTGATTTATGAGACTGAGTTCGTAAATCCTCGGCCGGGGTAGTATGTATAGTGAAAAAGGAGTTTTCCACTCTCGAACTTAAGTCGAATAAATCTTGACATATGACAGACGATAGGGGTTTGACGAGTTATCCATGACCTCCGTCTTGTCGGGATCTACGATAGAGGGATTGTATCATACACTAACTACACCTAGAGGTTCATCATTCCATTCTGCTGGGTTGCCACTACATGCTGCTAGGTGTCACTGGTGGATTGTGAGACTCAAAGGCATTCACTTGGTGATCAGTGAACCCGAATGAGAAGAGTTGGAATTGTTCCAACCCATTAAAAGGAGTTTTCAATGATATTGTGATAGAGATCGCAATATATCTCACTACCAGACAGAATAGAACCTATGGGGTCACACACATTAGAGGTATTGACTGATCCGATGGTTGAATTGTGATTAGGAATCACAAATAATTTATAATTATCAATTTGATTGATAACTAGCAAGTTGAAGAAGGAATAATTGCAATTTGATTGTAATTTAATTTAATTAATTGGATTTAATTAATTGGACTTGATCATATTAGACACGAGTCCTACTTGGAGTAAGATTCTAGGAATCCTAATTAGATTAGGATTTTAAATTAAATTAGAGTCCTACTAGGAGTAGGATTTCTATAGTCCTAATTAGATTAGGACTGAAATTTAATATGTCCTAATTAGATTAGGATTTCTTAAGTCCTAATTAATTTTAATCTAATAAATTAAGATGGCTCCTAATTGGATTAGGATTGAAGAGTTCAATTGAGTCATGGTTCAATTGAATCCTAATTAGATTAGGATTTGAATGAAAGAAGGAATTGGGTTCACCTAATCCTCTTTAGAAGAGGATTAGACCCTATCTATGTGGCTACACCACCCCACTTAATATGATTAAGTGGGGTGTGATTAAAGAGGGACTAAGAGGGAGGGGCCCACACCCCTCCCATGCCTTTTACGTGAAGAAAAGAGGGAGGGGCGTACCGCCCCTCCTCTTTTATAAAAGATGAACATGGAGCTCCTATTTTTTAGGAGCTCCACACGGCTAATTAAAAGAGGGAAAGGGGCGAACTGGTAAGAATACATGGTCAGTAACGACTCTTTAGAGTGAGAAACTCTGAGGAGAGAGAAAATTCAGTAACGGCTATCTTCACCGGTGGTCGGAGTGCTCTACTGCTGGCCGGTGTTCGGTGGCGGAGAACGAGGCGGGCTAGCTATTGCCTGCCCTGGTTCGAGGGTTCTTTTCTTTTCAAGTGCGAATGGGCCGGAAGAAGGGGAAGCAGCCGTTGGTGGGAGCGACGGGCTCGGTAGGGGAGCAGGCGTCGGGGGCGCCGACGGTGGATGGAAATGGTCCGACGGAGCTGCCCGCGGAGCCGATGAAGAGGACGTGGGCGCAGGTCGCTGCTCAAGGGAAAGGTACGCTATTGGGGGGGAAAGGGGAGCGGCCCGTTGGCCGGGCTCGGCCTGGACCGTGGGTTACTCACCGGCTGACGGAGTCGGAGGTGGCTCGCTTGAGCCACCACTTCTCGTCAGTCTTTGAGCTCCCGGGGGAGCCCATCGAGGCGGCACGCCGGGAGTGGGATGGCCTCGCCGTGGTTGGCCGGAGCCTTGGTCGGCGGGTGCCGGTCGAGTGGGTGGCCAAGGACGTGGCCGCCCGGCTCAAGAATGCAGGCGAAGTGGTGGCGGTCTCCCTCGTCGAGGACCACTTCGCACTGCGGTTTAGGTCGCCGGAGGGCCGGGACCGTGCCCTGGTGGAGGGGCCCTGGGTGGTGGCGGGGCAACTTCTTGCCCTGGAGCCGTGGTCGCCGGATTTCTTACCTAGGGAAAATCCGGTGAACACGGCGGTGGTCTGGCTCCGGCTGCCCGGGCTTCCTCCAGAATACTGGTCGACTTCGACCATCATGGATATAGCTGCCAAGGCAGGGCGGCCTTTGGCAGTGGATGGTGTCACGGAGGGACGCCGTGCCATGGGGTTTGCGCGTGTCAAGGTGGCGATTGACGCCTCCGCCCCCCTCCTCTCCGGAATCCGGATACTCGGAAGGACGAAGGCTCTCTGGCAGCCGTTCGTCTTCGAGAATATCCCGGATTTCTGCGAGCAGTGTGGTAGGATCGGCCACCTCGAGCTAGGATGCCCATTTGGGGTTCCGGCGACGACGGGAGTGAGCCTACCGGGGGAGGTGGCTCCCGGGCCGATCTATGGCCCGTGGTTGGTGACTTCCCGCGCCCGGCAGCCACGGGAGCAAGTGCCACGGTCGGGGAAGGCGACGGAGCCCTCGCGTGGGCCGCCGACGCAAGCGGGGAAGGTGTCGGAGCCCTCCCGTGGGCTTCCCCCTTCTCGGCCCTCCTCGCCGGCCGCCTCGCCTAGGCCTCCGGTGTCACCACCGGACCTAGAAGGTTGGCAAAAGCCGACCAAAGTGGCCCGTCGCCACTCCCCGCCGGTGGTGGTAGAGGCCCCGGCTTCCGGTGGGCAGAGAGGGGGCTCCCGTGTTGACACGGTCATGGGACGTGTTGACTCGGCTACAGGGGCGAGTTCGAGTTCGAGCTCGAGTGGGCCGTGTGAGGTCCGGGCCGGCCAGTTGGTTCAGGCCGGGCCGGCTGCTGGTTGGGTGGGCCCGCACATGGACCTGTCCAAGAAGCGGCCCAGAAATGCTGGGCCGCTACTGGATGTGGCCCGTCAACCCGGTAAGGGGCGCGCGGGACCCACGGGAGATCGAGATCGCGTGAACCGTGTGGTTCACGCGGTGAATCGCGCGACGGGCTCCCAGGCCCGTCGCGCGGTGGAGAGAGCGTGGCCCAGTTTGGCTGGGCCACGCGTAGAGGACTCAGGGAAGGCCCCTGTGGACGGGGGCCTTCCACTGTTCATGGCCCACTTGGGGCCTGCTGTTGGGCCTGAGTCGCTGGCTTTGCTGGCGGGGCCCAGTGAGTCTGGGTTCCAGTTTAGGGCCCAGGCCCTGGGGGTGGTTCCGCCGTCTGAGGTTCCTATTACTTTGGGCCCTCTAGAGGTGGAGGTGGGACAGGGGGTTGTGGTCGCGAGTGGGCCCGATTTGGGCGATGCGACTATGGCTAGTGCACTCCCTGTTTGCGGAGACTGCCCTGCGAGGGACCCTCTGGCAGGGCGGGACGCGCCTGCATTCGTGGAGCCAGGGGTAGGGGACTCGAGTAGCCTTGAGGGGGCAGTTAGTAGGTCCGCTGATCATTCGACGGTTGTTCAACGGGTGAAGGCGGCAGTCTTACGAGTCGTGTCTGGGGCTAGCGTCGATGAGGGTCTGCGAGACGACCCTGATCATGAGTTGATGATGGACCCTGCGGCCCAGAGGGTGGATGCACCTGTGGCCGACCTCTCGGATTTTTCCCCATGAGGATTCTTGCGTGGAATTGTAGAGGGGCGGCTAAGCCGGCCTTCATGTCTTCATTTGGGCGGTTGGTTCAGATCCACAGTCCAGAGATCTGCCTTCTCTATGAAACACGACTATCCGGTAGTGGACTGGATCGTGTAGTACGCCGGTTTGAGGTCGACTGGGAGTCATATGTAGTTGAGTCCCAGGAGCTGTCCGGGGGTATTGTGGCTCTGTGGAAGCGGAGTGGGGCTACAGTCGATGTGTTCCATAACTGCTCCCAACAGGTCCTAATGATTATTTCGGCACCTAACGCCGCACCATGGGTCCTGAGTGGTGTGTATGCTAGCACTGACCATCGGACCAGAAGGGTCCTGTGGGATGAGCTCACCCACTTAATCGCTCAGGGTCTTCCAACGGCGATAGTGGGTGATTTTAATTGTATCTTGGAGGGGAGTGAGAAACGTGGAGGTAGGGCTTTTTCTGACACTGTGGATAGGAGGGAGTTTCGAGACTTTCTTTCGCGAAACGGCCTAGTGGATCTAGGATTCTCTGGCCCGCAATTTACTTGGTGTAATAACCAGTCTGGCCAAGCCAGGGTGTGGGAGCGGCTCGATAGGGCTATTGCTTCCTCTGACTGGCTTACCAGATTTCCGTCCTACAGGGTTAGTCATCTACCCCGGATTGCTTCGGACCACTGTCCTTTGTTGATTTCGACTGTATCTGGTTCTTCTCACCAGTGCCCCTTCCGCTTTGAGAAGGTTTGGTTGTCTCTCCCTCAATCCTGGGACATTGTCCGAGGAGCTTGGAGTCTGCCGGTTCGTGGTGACCCCATGCAGAGGGTTTCACGTAAATTGGAATTGACTAAGCGTCGGTTACGGCGTTGGAACCGTGAGGTAGTGGGGGATATCTTCAGGAGGTTGGAGGAGGTGGAGGCTGCGATTGCCGACCACCAAAGTAGAGAAGACCAGATGGGTGCGCTCCCCGAGGCCGATATGGTCAGCCTTCGGGGTCTCCTCGCCACTCACCACTCGATCTTGCGGCAACATGAGATCTTCTGGAGGCAAAAATCCAGAATTCAATGGGTCAGAGAGGGTGATCGAAACACTAGTTTCTTTCACCGCTCTACGATTATCAGGAGGCAGAGGAACATGATTCGATCCTTGCGGGATGAGCAGGGTCACCGGGTTGAAGGCGATTCGGCCATCACCCATATCCTGCTTGATTTCTTTCGCTCTCGTTGGACGGAGGATTGTGAGTCCGATCCTGCCGGTCAGCTCCCGAGGGCTGCTTCCCAAATCAATACGACTGAGAATGCTATGTTGGTTCGTCCAGTGACGGAGGGAGAGGTGCGTGAGGCTATCTGGGCACTGGGTGCGGATAGGGCCCCTGGTCCAGATGGTTTCCCACCTTTCTTTTTCGGGAGATACTGGGGTATCGTTCGGATTGTAGTGGTGGAAGCGGTCTTGTGTTTTTTCAATCAGGCAGGTATGCCCGACGATTGGAAAGCCACATTTGTCACGCTTATACCAAAGCGTCAGGACGCGGCCGAGCCGAGTCATTTTAGGCCGATCAGCTTGTGTAATACTTTATACAAAGTTGTGGCAAGAATACTGATGGATCGTATGAAGCCCCTCCTCTCCGGCATTATCTGTCAGGAGCAGGGTGCTTTTGTGAGAGGTCGGAGTATCTCCGACAACGTTATGGTGGCCCAGGAGATGATGTGGGATCTTCGACGGGCCTCGCAGCGGCGGAGTTTGATGGCCGTCAAGCTAGATATGGAACGAGCTTATGATAGAATCAGGTGGAGTTTTCTTAGGCTAGCTTTGGAGAGCCTGGGGTTCCATGAGACTTGGATTGGGTGGGTTCTAGAGTGTGTCCGAGGACCGAGGTTCTCTATCTTGGTCAATGGCTCCCCATCTCCTTTCTTCAGTTCTACTATGGGGCTTCGGCAGGGATGCCCGTTATCTCCGTATCTATTTATTATTTGCTCTGATGTCTTGTCTCGGGCATTGCGGGCTGCGTGTGCTGCCGGTGAGTTGGGGGCCTATGTCCCAGCTCCGGGGGCCCAGCCGATATCACACTTACTATTTGCCGATGACTGTCTCCTCCTGACCCGGGCTCGCGTAGCTGATGCTCGGGCTATCAGGAGGGTTTTGGGTGCCTATTGCACGGTATCCGGTCAGAGAGTGAATGGCCAGAAATCCTCCATCTCCTTTAGCCCTAGCACATCACTCAGGGTTCGACGGGGGATTCGGAGGATTCTGGAGATGCCTGAGCAGGATGGGACCTGGACCTATCTGGGTGTTCCGATCTCGGGCAGGAGACTGCGAGTTTCTGAGTGCACCGGGATGGTGCAGCGGGTTCAGAGCAGACTAGAGGGCTGGAGGGCAGCGTCCCTGTCTATGATGGGCAGAGTCATGCTGATTCGAGCTGTACTGGGCTCCATGCCCATCTATCTTATGGCAAATACGGTGGTGCCAAGGTCTGTTTTATTGAAGATTGAGCGACTTCTTCGGGGCTTCTTATGGGGCTCACATGGAGGGGGTCGTGGCGTGCACATGGTGGCATGGGAGCGCATCTGCCTTCCCCTCAGGGAAGGTGGTCTAGGGGTGGTGTCTCTCCTGGAGAGACGAGAGCTACTTCTTGCCCAGCATGCTTCCCGTCTCATCCTGGAGCCGCAGGGGCTCTGGAGCCGGATTATGACTATCCGCTATGGGGGGGCAAGCCCGGAGGGCTGGGCCCGAGGAGGGCGGAGATGCTCCTTTCTATGGCGTGAGATAGCGACGTACTTGCCATTGGTGTCGAGTCACACCCGATGGCTGATAGGCGACGGACGTAGCATCGATGTAGCTGGTGACCCATGGGTCGACGGCCTCCCGCTGCGGCTTTGGCCGACTATGGTTAGTGTCGAGGCTGGGGAGGGTCTACAGGTTTGTGATCTCATGACCCCCGGGGTGGCTGGTTGGGATGAGACTCAGTTGGCCCGTTTGTTCGGGCAATCTTTGGCGGAGCGGGTTCGCTCACTACCGTTACCACAGAGTGGTGGACCAGATGTACGTGTGTGGGGTTCCTCAACCAGATCCAGGGTCAGGATGGGCGATCTCTCCCATATCCTGCGGCAGGATTATGAGCCTGGCCCGAATTTTGCCTGGATCTGGCGATTGGGGCTCCACCCGAGGGTCGCGTTGTTCCTCTGGAAGGTGGCCTGGGACCGTTTTCCTACGAGAGCTGTACTCGCAGGCCGAGGAGTGAGGATCCCATTGGTGTGTGGGGCTTGTGGTGTGGCCGACACGGTGGACCATGCCCTGTTTCGGTGCACATGGGCTAGGGGCACTTGGCGGTTGGCAGGGGGTCCACCGGTGGTATGGCGATGTAGGGACCTGTTCTTACAGGCCATGCGTCAGGGATCGGAGTCCTTGGTGCTGCGTCAGGAGGCTGTCCGAGCTACCTGTATTGCCTACCAGATCTGGTTGGCCAGGAATGCTCGTACCTTCAGCGAACGACGTATGTCGCCGCGATTTGTTGTCGAGAGTGCCCGCGCTCAGGCGGCGGAGCTGTGTTACACTATCCCTGTTGGAGGGACCTTGATAGCTCGGGACACCTGGGGTTCCCACTCTGCTTCGGCAGCCTCTCGTACGGTGTTTTTCACCTGGGAGCCCCCACCCCCGAGTTTCCTCAAGGTCAACTTTGATGGGTTTGTTTTGGATGGTGGCACGCGGGCAGGCGCGGGTTTTGTTATCCGGGACTCGTGTGCCAGGGTTGTGGCTGCCGGTGGCAGTCAGTTATTTGACACTTCAGTTCCCAGCGCGGAGCTGACAGCAGCCTGGTGACACGAACGAAGGGATTACAAAGCGAATCCCAACAACGTGCGGCTCGGTCTATCGAAGATAACCGATCAGCCTTCCTGGCGTGGGTACCTAGTCTCTATGACTTAGGTCACGCCTAACAACAATAATGCAGCGAAACACAACACCAGAAAATACCACGAAGGAGAAGAAGAAATGTAGGGGAAGAGAACTTTATTGAATAACCACTCAACTGATTACAATAAGCTCTCTTGGCCTCTCCAGCTCTACCGGATACCAATCCCTCCCCTTTGAGGGTCCTCTTATAGAGGAACAACCTCCAGTTACAAGTCCCTCACGAACTCAACTTCCCATGCACAAGATAAGGATGAATTCTAGATAAGATAGGAAAACCCCGATTCCCGCAGGATTCTGCGCAATCAGATAAAACAGCCAAGTTCGTGCCTCAAACGAACTCCGATTACCATGAAACTAGATTCGTTGGATTCAGGACGAAGAATCCTTCCAGATGGCACCTTTTCCACTTTGAACGGACTTCTGTAGAATTCCCAAAATGCCCCTCAAAGTGAAAGTGCGTGGAAACAGCGTTTCAGCCACGTCTTCTAACCATACACGTTTTCAGTTATAAAAACGTGTTAAAACGTGTCCCTTGCCTTCTGGAGACTTATGCCACGTTCCTCCATCAGTGGCACACATTTCCATGCATCCCAATTTCCCGGATTCAGTCCATGCTTCGAGATAAGCCCACAACGCTGAATCAGTCTCGTTGCAGCAGCTTTCCTCCTAATGATGAACCAGCATGTATTCTCAACAATACACGCCTTGGAGCACGTGCCCACGGTCCCATGCTCTTGGGTATTCCACCTACATCTTGCACACGTTTCCCTAGGTGATCCTAGGGCCCAGATTTGGTCTCCAAGTTGCCCAAATCTCTAGAGAGCACCGTCAGACCTCGAACCCGTCCAGCGACCTGATCTGGTTTATACCTTGATCCACGTCCGGTCCAGCCCCGATTCGAGGAGCCGTGACACCCTCCCCCACCTAAGCCGAAGTCACCCCTGACGAGGCTAGGCGGTACTCGTTGATGATGTCTTCGAACTGCCATAGTTCGTCACCATATTCCCAGCTTGCTTCTGAATCTGATAGTCCTTTCCATCGGACTAAGTATTGCACACGGTTACCCTTTTTCCTGTCCGCCTTGATTTCAGAAACCTTCTTGGTGTAATGAACTCGTACGGCCACTGGAGCTCGCCCGCTTCGAGCCCGAGAAGGGTCAGTTGTGTCCTCTTTGAATGGTTTCAACAAGGACACGTGGAACACCGGGTGCACTTTCAGCTTGGAAGGCAGCGACAATCGGTATGCTGTCTCTCCAATTCGATGTGTGATGATGAAGGGACCTTCATACCTCCTCACAAGTGCTTTGTGGTAGCCCGACTTCAATTTCATGTGATGATAAAGCTTCACCAATACCCGATCACCAACCTGAAATTCAGCTGCCCGCCGCTTTATGTCAGCCCACTTCTTCATTCGTTTGGTCGCCTTCCACAAGGAGACCTGAACCAAATCTATATCCTCCTTCAGATCCCTCACGAACCTGTAGGCGGTCGGACTACGTCCCATGTAGTCTGCTGCGATACTTCCCGGAGTGTCTGGTTGCAGCCCTGTAATCACCTCGAATGGTGATTTACCTGTCGACTCCCATCGCTGTAAGTTGTAGCTGAATTGGGCTTGGTCCAAGAGTCGCACCCAATCCCGCTGGTTGGCACTCACATAGTGCCTCAAATACATCTCCAATAATGCATTGGTTCGCTCTGTTTGGCCATCGGTCTGAGGGTGGAAGGCCGTGGACATCTTCAACTCCGTTCCGAGCATCCGAAATAACTCCGTCCAGAACCTCCCCGTGAAGCGAGCATCGCGATCAGAAACGATACTCCGCGGTATTCCCCAATATTTCACCACATATGTAAAGAACAACCGCGCCACGTCCTCTGCATGGCAAGTAGTAGGTGCTGCAATGAAGACTCCGTACTTCGAGAAGCGATCCACCACTACCATGATAGAGCTGTTCCCATCCGCCAGAGGTAGTCCTATGATGAAGTCCATGGAGACACTCTCCCACGGACGCTCTGGTATAGGTAATGGCTCCAACAACCTCGCAGGCCGTCGATGTTCAACCTTGTCTTGTTGGCATAGTAGACAAGTGCGAACATACTCCTCGATGTCATCCCGCATCTTCGGCCAATAGTAGTCATGTTCTATGAGAGCTTGGGTCCGATGCACCCCCTGGTGTCCCGCCCACATAGAATCATGGTGTTCTCGCAACACCTCGCGCCTCAGCCCTCCACCTGAAGGCACATAGACACGTCGCCCTCGTGTCAAAATCAGCCCTCCTTCGGTCCAGAAACGGCGCGCCTTGCCGTCTTTGATGAGTTCACCCATGGAAGTGGCCCATTGATCCTTCTCCATCTCGGTCTTGACCCTCTCCATTAGGTTACTTGCTGGTCCGGAAAAGGAAGAGACTGCAGCCAGCTGTGCCTTTCTACTCAAAGCATCAGGGACTGAATTTGTTCGGCCCGGCTTGTACTCGATGTCGAAATCAAATTCAGCCAGAAACTGCTGCCATCTTGCCTGCCTGGGGGTGAGTTTTGGTTGGGTCTGAAAGTAGCTTGTGGCCACGTTATCCGTGCGCACCACAAACTTAGATCCGAGGAGGTAATGACGCCAGGTTCGAAGACAGTGCACAATTGCAGTCATTTTCTTTTCATGAACCGTATACCTGCGCTCGGTGTCGTTCAACTTCCGACTCTCGTAGGCCACTGGGTGCCCTTCCTGCATGAGCACCCCTCCAATGGCAAAATCTGATGCGTCGGTGTGGACTTCAAAAGAAATAGAAAAGTCCGGTAGCACGAGGACCGGCTCCGCCGTGACCGCCTGCTTGAGACGATCAAATGCCTCCTGACATTGGTTTGACCACCGCCATGGTGGATCCTTCTTTAACAAATCCGTCAGTGGGGCGCATAACTTCGAATATCCGATGATGAACCTCCTATAGTAATTTGCCAAGCCAAGAAAAGAGCGTAAGTGTGTAGCACGTGTAGGTACCTCCCACTCGGCTATGGCTGAAATTTTTGAGGGATCCATCATGAGCCTTCCATCCCCAATGATGTGCCCGAGGAACGGCACCCTCTGTTGCGCAAACACACACTTCTCCTTCTTCACAAAGAGTTGGTGTTGCCGTAGGGTAGAGAAGACTTGCCTCAGGTGTGCCACATGCTCATCCAATGTCCGGCTGTATACAACAATGTCATCCAAGTATACTACCACGAATTTATCGATGAAGTCGTGGAGTACACGCTGCATCAAAGCACAGAAAGTTGCTGGTGCGTTGGTGAGGCCGAAAGGCATGACAAGGTACTCGAAGCTCCCGTACCTTGTCAGACATGCAGTCTTCTCAATGTCCTCCTCCGCCACACGAACCTGATAGTACCCGCTGCGAAGATCCAACTTGGAAATCCATCGTGCCTTGCCAAGTTGATCGAACAAATCATCAATCCGAGGGATGGGGTACTTGTTCTTCACCGTGAGCTTGTTGAGGGCCCTGTAGTCGATGCAGAGTCTCAACGAACCATCGTGCTTCTTCTGAAAAAGTACCGGTGCTCCATACGGACTCTTCGAAGGTCGAATGAACCCGCTGTCCACCAATTCCGTTAGCTGCCTCCTCAGCTCCTGGAGTTCAGGTGGGGCCATCCTATATGGTGCTTGAGCTGGTGGACGTGCTCCATGCACCAAATCAATCCGATGATCGATTTCTCTTTCTGGCGGCAATTGCTTGGGTAACTCGGGGGGCATCACATCCCCGAATTCAGTGAGAACACCCTCGATGGGCGCTGGAATCTCCTCTCCTTCCAATAGTTCTTCCTCCTGAAGGGACGCAATATATGTTGGAAGTCCCCTTCTCAGCCCCTTAGCAAGTTGAATCGCCGATAGGACTCGCTGCGGAGTCCCTTTAACTCGCTTCCCTGGAACTACGCAAGCTCCACTCGGATTCAGGACCACCACCACATCTGAATCCGGCTTTATCATGGCTTGTAGCTGGGTAAGCAAAGACATGCCGATGACCACCTCGTAGTCGTCGATCGGGGCGACCACCGCTGTCACCCGTCCGGTCCATGCGCCGAATTGGATCTCAACATCCTTCGACGTTCCGCTGGTAGCCACTTCTGCGGAATTGACCGCCTTGAACGTGTGTTCATCATGTTCAATCTTCAGATTTAACCTCTTTGCCGTAGCTAGATCCACGAAGAAGTCAGTGGCACCCGTATCAATGAGTGCCTGGAAGATGTGACCACCAATGCAGATAGGTGCATAGAGCAGACCTCGTGGCCCCTTGGCTTTCAGGGCATTGAGACTGAGTGAGCCCATCCTTTGGTCGGTCTCTTGCTTCTCCTCCACCGCCATAGATGCTATCTTGCCCCTCAATGGACAGTCCTTCACCTTGTGCGGTCCATTGCAAATATAGCATGAGATGGTGCTGGTACCTTGCGCCACCCCTTTGCCCTTCGCTTGGGAAGCCCCTCCACTCGAGGAGCTCGGATTCGAGCCCTTTGTACCTCCTTTGTGACCTGATTTCGCTCCCCCACCTTTGCCCTGTTTCGATGCTTGGGCTTTGGGAGCTGTGGGTTGAGTCTTGAACTCGATGAGAGCCTCCGCTTGAGCTATCGCCTCGTTCAAACTCTGGACTCCTCTTCGCTGCAACTCCATCTTTGCCCACGGTTTGAGCCCGTCAAGAAAAGTGAAGAGAGAGTCCTCGTTGCTGAGGTCTGGTACCTCCAACAACAATTCGCTGAACTCTCGCACATACTCACGCACATCGCCCTTTTGCGTGAGCCGCCGTAGTCGTGCTCGAGCATCATCCTTAGCGAACGCGGGGAAGAATTGCTTTCGAAGTTCAGTTTGGAACTGTACCCAAGTGGTGATTGGAACAGCCCCTCGCTTCACATCGTCGGCCCGACGTCGCCACCAAAGCATTGCCACATCCCTCAAGAACATGGCCGCCGTGCTCACCTTCATGGCTTCCTCCCTCACGCCAGTAACCTGCAAGTATTGCTCCACGGCGAAAAAAAAGTTATCCACCTCCTTCGCGGACCGTCGTCCGCAGAACTCTTGTGGCTTGGGAACATCAAGCTTGTGCAGGGGGCGCGTAGCCTCTCTCGCGACCTCCATTGTCAATGGAGAAGAGGATACGCCTGTGGTGGTACTCTCCTTTAAAAGGCCAACCACCTGATTTTGGAGAGCCTTCACCATGATCTCCAACTCCTCGTTACGCCGCAGCACTTCCTTATAGCGCCGCTCCATATCGAAGGAAATCTGGTTCAGCTGAGCGGCGATCTCACCTCGGAGGGTTGCGTCCCTACCCTCAAGGTCCTCCATCCGTCCTTCAACCTCAGCTATTTGGGCCTCGCACCTCCGTAATCGATTGTCGGCGGAGATAACCGGAGATGCAATACGTAACCCATACAGAGATTCATCAACTGGATGCGCTCCACCCATCGCCGTGCCTCCTCCTGAGGCTGGATTGGGATCCATGGTCGAGGATGATGCGTCCGCCATTCCCACCATGGAAGTTACCGTAGAGGTCGTCTCCTTCATTTCTGGTATGGCTCTGATACCAAGTGACACGAACGAAGGGATTACAAAGCGAATCCCAACAACGTGCGGCTCGGTCTATCGAAGATAACCGATCAGCCTTCCTGGTGTGGGTACCTAGTCTCTATGACTTAGGTCACGCCTAACAACAATAATGCAGCGAAACACAACACCAGAAAATACCACGAAGGAGAAGAAGAAATGTAGGGGAAGAGAACTTTATTGAATAACCACTCAACTGATTACAATAAGCTCTCTTGGCCTCTCCAGCTCTACCGGATACCAATCCCTCCCCTTTGAGGGTCCTCTTATAGAGGAACAACCTCCAGTTACAAGTCCCTCACGAACTCAACTTCCCATGCACAAGATAAGGATGAATTCTAGATAAGATAGGAAAACCCCGATTCCCGCAAGATTCTGAGCAATCAGATAAAACAGCCAAGTTCGTGCCTCAAACGAACTCCGATTACCATGAAACTAGATTCGTTGGATTCAGGACGAAGAATCCTTCCAGATGGCACCTTTTCCACTTTGAACGGACTTCTATAGAGTTCCCAAAATGCCCCTCAAAGTGAAAGCGCGTGGAAACAGCGTTTCAGCCACGTCTTCTAACCATACACGTTTTCAGTTATAAAAACGTGTTAAAACGTGTCCCTTGCCTTCTGGAGACTTATGCCACATTCCTCCATCAGTGGCACACATTTCCATGCATCCCAATTTCTCGGATTCAGTCCATGCTTCGAGATAAGCCCACAACGCTGAATCAGTCTCGTTGCAGCAGCTTTCCTCCTAATGATGAACCAGCATGTATTCTCAACAATACACGCCTTGGAGCACGTGCCCACGGTCCCATGCTCTTGGGTATTCCACCTACATCTTGCACACGTTTCCCTAGGTGATCCTAGGGCCCAGATTTGGTCTCCAAGTTGCCCAAATCTCTAGAGAGCACCGTCAGACCTCGAACCCGTCCAGCGACCTGATCTGGTTTATACCTTGATCCACGTCCGGTCCAGCCCCGATTCGAGGAGCCGTGACACTGGGCAGGCCTTCGCCATGCCCGGTGTGTCTTACGGGCTAGGTCCATTATCCTGGAGGGTGACTCAGCCACCATTGTCAGTTGGATCCAGGGGGGTCCAAGGCGTGGCGGGTGTGACCATCCCTTGCTCCGTGACATTTGGGTTATGGCGAGGGATGGATGGGCCTTTCGGGCCAAGCATATTTACCGTGAAGGTAATGGTGCTGCGGATTGGGTAGCTGCGTATGTAGCTTCTCACTCCGGAGGCACCTTATGGAGTGGCGATGGGGAGTTGCCTTTGGCACTCCGAGGTATTTTATTTTCTGACTTTATTGGGTGTATCCGGTCTCGTCAGGTCTGATCCACCCGCATTAGCAAAAAAAAAAAAAAAAAAAAAAAAAAAAAAGAGGGAAAGGGGCCCACGCCAAAGGAGGGATTTTCAACCCTCTTTCAGCCGTGAAAAGACTCTCTCTAATCCCTGTTAGCAGCCGCCAACAAAAGAAAAAAAGGAGGAGGCGTTGGCTCTCCTTTCTCCCTTCCTTCTTCCACCAAAATAAAAAGGCTGCAACTTGTTGCTCCCTTTTTATTCTTCTTTCTCCAATCCTTCTTGTTCAAGGGAGAGCAATCAAGGAGTTGTTTGCTGCAAGAAGAAAGAGATTCATCCATCCAAAGTCTTCTCTGCAAGGGAGCTAGCACCCCGGGGAGATTCAAAGGCTTCAAACGGTCCTCTGCCTCGTGTGGATACCCGTAGAGGCCGGACGCGTGTGCGGCTTCAAGCGAACCTTCAACAAATCCATGATCATCAGATTTGCGGCGATCTTCTACCCGCACAAGGTGAAGATCTGATCTTCCTAATTGTATGAAAAAGGTTTTAATCCTAATCTATCTACGAACGACGGTTTTTAAAATATGTTCATGCGATGAACGGGATCTCGCGCATGCCTTCCGCTGCCATCTGAATTTTTTTAATTTTTCTGCGGCATGGGCGGGCCCCCAACACTCATGACTCTCCAAGGAGCCACAGACGTCCTACTTTGTAGGGCCTTCCCAGCAACTCTCTACAAAGCAGCTTGCCTCTGGTTCTCCAGGTTGAAGCCTAGCTTGATCCTCTCCTTCGAGCAGTTGGGAAAGCAACTCGCCACTCATTTTGCGGCTAGCCGGCATCAGCACCGAACTTCAGACTCCCTCTTGCCATCAAGCAGAGGGAAGGAGAACCTTTGAAAGACTACATCGTTCGTTTCACCTCAGCCACATTAGAGGTTTGCAATCTTGACCAGTCTATCACCATGTCGGCATTGAAAACTGGAGCTCGGTCCTACAAATTTTTTTTCTCCATCGAGAAGAGCTTTCCCGCCAACTTCGCAGAAATGTTGGCCCAAGCTCGGAAGTATGCCAAGGCTGAAGAAGCTATGACCTTTTGGCACGAGGCAGCCGAGTAGCCAGCCAGAATGCAGAAGAAGCGCCACGAGGAGCAGATCCTCTCAGTGCGAGAATAATCCTCTCTGCCCTAGGAGCCCGGTTCGTCCGAGATCTCCTGCCCAAAAGTTCAGCAAATATGCTCTCCTTCCGAAGTTTGGGAAGTACAGTCCTTTCACATCTATCCGAACTGAGATGAATTAAGGCAGCAATGGAGTGAGCCTGGCGAGCCCCTCCTTCACATTCCCCCGAGGGAAGACCGACCCGAGCAGACTATGCAGATCGGGTTTGGCTTGAGCTCGAAGATTTGAGCTCATATGATCGAATTCCTTCAGGCCAATGCAGACATGTTCGCCTGGTCGTCTGCCGACATGTCGGAAATAAATCCCGAGGTGATGGTCCACCACCTCAAGGTACACCCGACCCACAAGCCGGTCGGACAAAAGAAAGTAGAGTTTGGCCACAGATCGACAGCAGACGGTAGCTGAAGAAGTCGACAACCTTCTCAAGGCTGGCTTCATCAGGGAAGTCACCTACCTCGATTGGCCCACCAATGTTATTCTTGTGAAGAAGGCCAACGAGAAATGGTGCATGTGAGTGGACTACACCGACCTGAATAAATCCTGCCCGAAGGATAGCTTCCCTCTCCCGAGGATTGACCAGCTTGTAGACACCACCTCCGAACATTAACTTTTAACCTTCATGGATGCCTTTTTCGGATACAATCAGATCCGAATGATGCTAGAAGATGAAGAAAAAGCTGCCTTCATTACTGACAAAGGCCTCCATTGTCAAAGGGTCATGCCTTTTGGACTGAAGAATGCTGGCGCGACCTATCAACGACTTGTCTGCAAGATCTTCAAAGATTAGATTGGGCGGAATACTACGTCGACGACATGCTAGTGAAAAGCCAGGCAGCTAGTCACCACATAGCTGACTTGGGTGAAGCATTCTCCACTCTTCGGAGGTATCAAATAAAGCTCAACCTCAAGAAGTGCGCCTTCGGAGTTACCTCAGAAAAATTTCTTGGCTATGTGATGACGTAACGGGGGATTGAAGCTAACCCTGAGAAGATCCGGGCATTACAAGAAATGACACCACCGAGGACAGTCCGAGAGGTGCGGCGGCTCGCTGGTCGGGTAACAGCTCTTGGAAGATTCGTCGCCTGATCAGCCAAGCGGTGCCTCCCCCTTTTCAAGGTCCTCAAGAAGCCCAAGGATTTCGTGTGGTCTGAGGAGTGCTAGCAAGCCTTTGAAGAGCTCCGACACTACCTCGCCACTCTCCCTTTGCTTACAAATCCCCAATGCGGGGAGACTCTCTACCTATATCTCGCGGTCTACCCAGCCGCAGTAAGCTCGATACAAGTCCCTGAAGAAGATAGAAGCTAGAAGCCCATATTTTATACCAGTCGGGTTCTGTGAGATGCGGAGATCAGATATTTCAAGATAGAGAAAACTGTCTAGGCACTCGTTACCTCGGCCCATAGGCTTCGACCATACTTCTAGGCGCACACCATAGCTGTGTTGACTGATCAACCCATAAAGCAAATCTTGCAGCAGTCTGATCATGCCGGAAGAATTGCAAAGTGGGCAGTTGAGCTCGAAGAATTTAATCTTGAGTATTGCCCTAGGCTGACGATCAAAGCCTAAGTGCTTGCTGACTTTCTGGTGGAGTCCACCTTGCCGGATAACTTCCTAGCCGAGCTCAACTAGATGGGAGAAGACGCTCCCGAACGGCCATGGATTCTACATATCGACAGCTCCTCGACATCCGGGCGTAGTGTCGCTGGCCTCATCCTTACTAGCCTAGAAGAGGTGGTGGCAGAACAAGCCTTGCGCTTCGAATTTTCTGCTTCTAATAACGAGGCAGAATATGAAGCTCTAATCGCCAGGCTAAAATTGGCCAAATATTAAGTGATTGTTATTCCCCCACTTAATTTTGATGAGCCCAAAACACTTGAGTATATTTCATATTATACTAATGAATTCAAGTGAGTGTTTTAGGGAATATATTGTTAAATATGTTAGAATGCCTTAGAAAATAGTTCAGGGATTTTAAGTCTAGTTTTTACAATGTCTGGAACTATTTTAGTCTTTGCCCTCTACTCGAGTCGACTCCAAGGATTTTCGAGTCGACTTTGGCAGAAAGGCTGCTATCTAGCATGCCCTCGAGGCGACTCCTAGCTTGGGCGAGTCGACTCCTGAAGGATTTGGTAGAGAGTAGAATTTCTGAGTGCAAAGCGTGAGTTGACTCCGACTGAGGCTGAGCCGACTTGAAGAGCAAAGACAAAGAAGTATTTTCTGAGGCACAGTGCGCGAGTCGACTCCAACTGTGGGTGAGTCAAAAAAGCGAAAAGATAGAAGACCCGCTTTAAAGCCAACTGATGCCGAGTCGACTCCAGCTGTGGGCGAGTCGACTTTGATAAGAAAGTCAAAGAAGTGTTTTCTGCGGCATTGAGGCCGAGTCAACTCCCGTTGATGTCGAGTCGACTTCGGGGACCAAGTTAGAGATCGAGTTTTCAAAGCTTCTGAGGCCGAGTCGACTCCAGCGATAGGCAAGTCGACTCCGATGAGAAGAGTCAAAAAGTTAGTTTTTGATACACTGAGACCGAGTCGACATCTGAAGGACGCGAACCGTCTCTCGCTTTTGGCAAGTCGACTTTGGAATGTCACGAGTTGTCTCTCGAAGAATGCAAGTCGTCTCCAGTCTTAGCCGAGCCGTCTCCAAGTGACGCGAGTGGACTCCGATCCCACCGGTCACATTGTCAGACTGCACAGTCATGTCAGAACGACTCTCTCACTCCTTCCAACGGCTATATTTCGAGGAGTAAAGCTCTGAAAAGGTGATATAATTCTAGAAGAGACAAGAACACGCATTCTAATCAAGAGCATCTAGTTTTACAACTACCAAAGAGAAGTTAGAGCCTTCCAAGGCAAAAAAGAGGAGTAACTATGCCTACATCGATTTCAGAAGTACTCCTCACATTCAAGGCTCGATCATTTGATCCTCAACCACCGGCATATTCAAGAAAGAATTTAGAAAAGGAGAAGCCACGTCTTCCTTCAGCAAAAATCTGTTTGAGAGCTTCTTTCTTTTCACATTGCTTACATTGTTAAATCTACTTTTCTTTTGAAGTTGTACCTCTTAAGCATTTAAACTCTAATTTTGTTACTTGATTCAATCAGGAGATTCCTGATTGAATCAAGGGGATTGAGGTTTGTTGGTGAGCCAGTTAAAACCAACATTATAAGGTTGTAGTTGATGAGCCAGAGAAAACCAACTGGATTTGATTGTGAGCCCCAAAAAACAATCGGATTGGTTCTAGTTGGTGAGTCTGTGAAAACTGACCGAGTTCGTTGTGATCTCGTGAAAATAACAAGTTTGGTTGTGAGCTTGTAAAACAATCGCTGTAATTCGGAGGATTATAGTGAACTCCTAAATGAGGCTCGGAGAGTAGACGTAGAAGTAGGGTTGGCTCTGAACCACTATAAAATTTTTTTATTTGTGTTGTGGTTTTTTGAGCATTTCTTCTCTATTGCTTTCTTTATAGTTTGATTCATCTCTTTAGATTAAAATCAAGAAAGCTTTCATAATCCACATTAGATAATCTAAAAGAATCTAAGTTTCATTTAGTATCCAATTCACCCCCCTCCCTCCTCTTAGGTTGTCTACTGGGCAACAAGTTGTATCAGAGCAGGTGCTCTTATAATGATTGTTGTTTCAATCAAACTAAGGTAAAAGACTAAAATGACAGCTCAATTCGGGTCTTCCCTAGGGACAGTCGACCAATAGGCCACCATTGTTTAACGGAACTAACTATACCTATTGGAAGGCTAGAATGAGAATTTTTATTCAAGCCCAAGATTATGACGTATGGAGCATCATTGTAAATGGACCACACATCCCTACACACACAGTAGATAATATATCTATCCTCAAGCTTGAGAAAGATTGGGATAATAATGATAGGAGAAAAGCCGAATTAAATGCTAAGGCTATGAATGTCTTATATTGTGCCTTAGACCCTAATAAATTTAATAGGATTTCCTCCTGTGTTTCAGCTAAAGAAATATGGGATAGACTGGAAGTTACCCATGAGGGTACTAATCAAGTTAAAGAATTTAACACAAACATGTTAGTACACAAATATGAGCTTTTCAAAATGGAACCAACTGAAACCATCACTTGCATGTTTACTAGGTTCACTGATATTATTAATGGGCTGAAAAGCCTAGGTAAATCATATTCTAACAGTGAACTTGTTAGGAAAGTGTTGCATTCTCTACCTTGAACGTGAGAGGCAAAAGTAACGGCCATCCAAGAAGGCAAGGATCTTAACATGCTTCCACTCGAAGAACTTCTTCGATCCTTGATGACCCACGAGTTGACTACGAAGCAACACACCGAGGATGAGAGCCAAAGAAGAAAGGTAATTGCACTTAAGTCCACTACTAACAAAGAAAGTGCTTGCAGCAGCAGTAGTAAGGATGAGGATGAGGAAGATGAGGAAGAAGCTCTACTTGTGAAGAAGTTCAGAAAGTTTATGAACAAAAGAAAGTCTTCCTACAAGAAGAGGTTCACCCCTCATGCCTTCGATAGAGAGAAAGGTAAGTGTCACGTACGAAGGGATCTCAGAGCGGATCCCAACAACGTGCGGATCGGTCTACCAAAGATAACCGATCAGCCTTCCTGGCATGGGAACCTAATCCCTATGACTTAGGTCACGCCTAACAACAATAATGCAGCAAAACACAACACTAGAAAATACCACGAAAGAGAAAGAGAAATACAGGAGAAGAGAATTTTATTGAATAACCACTCAACTGATTACAATAAGCTCTCTGGTCTCTCGAGCTCTACCCGATACCAATCCCTCCCCTTTGAGGGTCCTCTTATAGAGGAGCAACCTCCAATTACAAGTCCCTAATGAACTCAACTTTCCATGTACAAGTTAAGGATGAATTCTAGATAAGATAGGAAAACCTCGATTCGCGCAGGACTCTACGCAATCAGCTGAAATGGCCAAGTTCGTGCCCCAACCGAACTCGGATTATAACGAAACTAGATTCGTTGGATTCAGAATGAAAAATTCTTCTAGATGGCACCTTTTTCACTTTGAACGGAGTTCTGTACAGTTTCCGAAATGCCCCTCAACGTGAGAATGTGTGGAAACAGCGTTACAGCCACGTTTTCTAACCATCTATCTTTCAGTTAGAAAACGTGTTAAAAACGTGTCCCTTGCCTTCGGAAGACTTATGCCACGTACCTCTATCAGTGGCACATATTTATATGCATCCCTCAAATACATCTCCAATAATGCGTTGGTTCGCTTTGTTTGGCCATCAGTCTGAGGGTGGAAGGCCGTGGACATCTTCAGCTCCGTTCCGAGTATCCGAAATAACTCCATCCAGAACCTCCTCGTGAAGCGAGCATCACGATCAAAAATGATGCTCCGTGGTATCCTCCAATATTTCACCACATATGTGAAGAACAACCGTGCCACGTCCTCCGCATGGCAAGTAGTAGGTGCTGGAATGAAGACTTCATACTTTGAGAAGCGATCCACCATGACCATGATAGAGCTATTCCCATCCACCGGAGGTAGTCCGAGATGATGAAGTCCATGGAGACACTCTTCCACGGATGCTCTGGTATAGGTAATGGTTCAACAACCCCGCAGGCCGTCGATGTTCGATTTTGTCTTGTTGGCATAGCAGACAAGTGCGAACATACTCCTCGATGTCATCCCGCATCTTCGGCCAATAGTAGTTATGTTCTATGAGAGCTTGGGTCCGATGCACCCCCTAGTGTCCCGCACACATAGAATCATGGTGTTCTCGTAACACCTCGCGCCTCAGCCCTCCACCTGAAGGCACATAGACACGTCGCCCTTGTGTCAAAATTAGCACTCCTTTGGTCCAGAAACGACGCGCCTTGCCGTCTTTGATGAGTTCACCCATGAAAGTGGCCCATGGATCCTTCTCCATCTCGGTCTTGACCCTCTCCATTAGGTTACTTGCTGGTCCGAAAAAGGAAGAAACCGCAGCCAATTGTGCCTTCCAACTCAAAACATCAGGGACCGAATTAGTTCGGCCCGATTTGTGCTTGATGTCAAAATCAAATTCAGCGAGAAATTGCTGCCATCTCGACTGCTTGGGGGTGAGCTTTGGCTGGGTCTGAAAGTAGCTTGTGGTCACATTATCTGTGCGCACCACAAACTTAGATCCGAGGAGGTAATGATGCCAGGTTCGAAGACAGTGCACAATCGTTGTCATCTCCTTTTCATGAACGTATACCTGCGCTCGGTGTCATTCAACTTCCGACTCTCGTAGGCCACTGGGTGCCCTTCCTGCATAAGCACCCCCCAATGGCAAAATCCAATGTGTTGGTGTGGACTTCAAAAGAAATGGAAAAGTTCGGTAGCACGAGGACCGGTTCCTCTATGACCGCTTGCTTGAGACGATCAAACACCTCCTGACATTGGTTTGACCACCGCCATGGTTGATCCTTCTTTAACAAATTCGTCAGTGGGGCGCATAACTTCGAATATCCAGTGATGAACCTCCTATAGTAATTTGCCAAGCCAACAAAAGAGCATAAATGTGTAACACGTGTAGGTACCTCCCACTCGGCTTTAGCTAAAATTTTCAAGGGATCCATCATGAGCCTTCCATCCCCGATGATGTGCCCGAGAAACGGCACTCTCCGCTACACAAACACACACTTCTCCCTCTTCACAAAGAGCTAGTGCTGTCGTAAGGTGGAGAAGACTTGCCTCAGGTACGCCACATGCTCATCCAACGTCCGGCTATACACAACAATGTCATCCAAGTATACTACCACGAATTTATCGATGAACTCGTGGAGTACACGCTGCATCAAAGCACAGAAATTTCCTGGCGCGTTGGTGAGGCCAAAAGGCATGACAAGGTACTCGAAGCTCCTGTACCTTGTCTCACAAGCAGTCTTCTCAATGTCCTCCTCCGCCACACGAACCTGATAGTACCCGCTGTGAAGATCCAACTTGGAAATCCATCGTGCCTTGCCAAGTTGATCGAACAAATCATCAATCCGTGGAATGGGATACTTGTTCTTCACCGTGAGCTTGTTGAGAGCCCTGTAGTCAATGTAGAGTCTCAACGAACCATCGTGCTTCTTCTGAAAAAGTATCGGTGCTCTATACGGACTCTTCGAAGGTCGAATCAACCCGCTGTCCACCAACTCCGTTAGCTGCCTCCTCAGCTCCTGGAGTTTAGGTGGGGCCATTCTATATGGTGCTTGAGCTGGTGGATGTGCTCCATGCACTAAATCAATCCGATGATTGATTTCTATTTTTGGCGGCAATTGCTTGGGTAACTCGAGGGGCATCACATCCCCGAATTCAGTGAGAACACCCTCGATGGGCGCTGGAATCTCCTCTCCTTTCAGTAGTTCTTCCTCCTGAAAGGATGCAACATATGTTGGAAGTCCCTTTCTCAGCCCCTTAGCAAGTTGCATCGCCGATAGGACTCGCTGCGGAGTCCCTTTAACTCGCTTCCTTGGAACTACGCAAGCTCCACTCGGATTCAGGACCACCACCATATCCGAATCTAGCTTTACCATGGCTTGTAGCTGGGTAAGCAAAGACATGCTGATGACCACCTCGTAGTCGTCGATTGGCGCGACCACCGCTGTCACCCATCTGGTCCATGCGCCGAATTGGATCTCAACATCCTTCGACATTCCACTGGTAGCCACTTCTGTGGAGTTGACCGCCTTGAATGTGTATTCATCATGTTGAATCTTCAGATTTAACCTCTTCGTCGTAGCTAGGTCCACGAAGAAGTCAGTGGCACCCGTATCAATGAGTGCCTGTGACACGTACGAAGGGAGGAGCCGTGACACCGAGAAGGTGTGACCACCAATGCAGATAGGTGCATAGAGTAGACCTCGTGGCCCCTTGGCCTTCAGGGCGTTGAGACTAAGTGAGCCCATCCTTTGGTTGGTCTCTTGCTTCTCTTCCACCGCCATAGATGCTATGATGCAAACCTCAACGAACTTGCCGTGAGACCCAACAACAATAATTTGGAAAATCAATTTCCAGATCGTCCAAAAAAAGGTTAAAAGAAAAGAAATATAGACCTCATTGCTATAAAGAGCAAGAAACCTATATTATCAAAGGACTAGGAATATTGACCCCGTGACTATAGAGAGTCAGAAACCAAAATTATCAAGGGTTGGAGGTTCAAGTGGTTGTACTTGAAACTACTGTAAGTTCTACTCAAGAACAATAGAGAGAAAATTCTCACAAGTATTTTATATTTCGAAATTGCTTTCTTACAAGTGAAAACACCAAGTATTTATAGGCAAAACAAGCCTTGGGTGCATTGAAACCACTAGACAAACATTAAATGAAAGTTGGTAAAGATGAAAGGAATTAATACTACTTAAAGTCTTAGCAGCAATTAACTAACCTTGGAAAGTTGCAGCAATACTCCCAACTATTTTGACTAGGTTCATCCTTCATTTGCAAGCCTCAAAATGTCCTTTAGCCTTCCAAAAGCCTATGATAAACGCACCATAAAGAGGAGTCCGAATTTGAAAGGTTTAGACTCTTCTTTTCCATGTTAAATAATTAATTGGGCTGGATATTGTCGAAATGGACTTGCCACATGTTAACCATCTTCAAGTCCAAATCTTCATGTGGGCTAGAACCTTCTCCTTGGGCTTGAGTTAATAAAGTTTGGACAGCTTCTTGAAGTTTCTTAGCTCGAGCTCTTGTGATTGGCCCAATTGAAATCTCCACATCATCTTGAGCATCTTCTTTGTCCTTGTCAAAGTCCTTGAGCTGGATCATATCATTTCCCCCTTCTTGAAAAGGATTCGTCCTCGAATCAAGATCTGCATAAAAGGGAGAAGGATCAGAAACATTAAAGGTAGAACTAATATCAAACTCACCTTTAAGATCAATTTTGTAAGCATTGTCATTGATCTTTTCCAGTACTTCATAAGGACCATTCCCACATGGATTGAGGTTTGATTTTTGTTGGCTAGGGAATCTCTCTTTGCGAAAATGTACCCAAACCAAGTCTCCTGGTTGAAAAATGACTTCCTTTCTTCCTTTATTGGCATGGGCAGCAGCTTGCTCATTTTGTTTAAGGATATGTTGGCGTGCTTCTTCATGGATTTTCTTCATCTTTTCAGCTTTCTTCTTCCCATCTAAATTGGTAATCTTGTTAACAGGTAAAGGAAGTAAATCCAATGGAGTTAATGGGTTAAAACCATAAACAACTTCAAATGGTGAATAAGAAGTAGAAGAATGCACAGTTCTATTATAAGAAACTTCAATAAAAGGAATGCAATCTTCCCAAGTCTTCAAATTCTTTTTAATTATAGCACGCAACAAAGTACCTAAAGTCTGATTTACAACCTCTGTTTGACCATCTATTTGAGGGTGACAAGTAGTAGAAAATAACAAAGTTGTTCCCAACTTACCCCACAAAACTCGTCAAAAATGACTAAGGAACTTAACATCCCTATCACTCATAATTGTCTTAGGAAGACAATGAAGATGAACAACTTCCCTAAAGAATAATTCAGCAATATGAACGACATCATCAGTTTTATGACAAGGGATGAAATGTGCCATTTTAGAACATCGGTCCACAACAACAAAAATTGAATCTTTTCCCTTTTTGGTTCTAGGTAAACCCAAAACAAAATCCATAGAAACATCAGTCCAAGGGTGACTAGGAATAGGTAAAGCTTTGTATAATCCATGAGGTTTCACTCTTGATTTGGCCTTTTTACAAGTAACACATCTGTTGCAAATTCTGTCAACATCTCTTTTTATGTGAGGCCAAAAGAAATGTTCTTTCAAAATTTTCAGAGTTTTAAAAATACCAAAATGTCCCATTAATCCTCCCCCATAAGACTCCCTAACAAGAAGCTCACGTAAAGAACACTTCGGAACGCAAAGCTTATTTTTCTGAAATAAGTACCCATCTTGCTTGTAAAATTTTTCAAAAGGTTTTGTTTCACAAGCTTCAAAAACTGTTGAAAAACTCAGAATCTTATGGGTACAACTCCTTGATATGTTCAAACCCCAAAAACTTTGCTGAAAGAGACGGAAGACCTCGGTGTCCTTCTGGAGGAGTGGCGGCTCGCACTCATAAAAAAAGTCACCTAGCTGTAGCGAGCCGGCTGGGATGAATGCATTTAAAGCAAACGGGACCGTACAGGGTGCGCATCAGCAATAACATTATCTTTACCTTGCTTGTATTGGACAACATATGGGAACATCTCAATAAACTCAACCCAACGAGCATGCCTTCGATTAAGCTCCTTTGAACATATGAGCTCTTCAAATGCTTCAAAGATTCATGATCAGTGTGAATAACAAACTCCTTTGACCACATGTAGTGTTGCCACGTTTCTAACGCTCTCACCAATGCATAGAGTTCTTTGTCATAGGTGGAGTAGTTCAAGGCAGCTCCGCTCAACTTCTCACTAAAGTAAGCTAAGGGTCTCTTGTCTTGTATTAGCATAGCACCTATACCAATACCTGAAGTATCATATTTGATTTCAAAAGTTTTAGAGAAATCTGGTAAAAGTAATAAAGGGGCAGAACTTAGCTTTTCTTTCAAAGTGTTGAATGCTTTCTCTTGTGCTTCACCCCATTTGAATTCAACACTTTTCTTGATGATTTCTGTCAATGGAGCAGCTATGGTGCTAAAGTTTGGAACAAACCTTCAGTAAAATCCCGCCAGGCCATGGAAGCTCCTAACTTCGGTGATGGTAGTTGGTGTAGGCCAGTCTTTGATTGCCTTTACTTTCTCTTCATCAACTTCTACACCTCTAGCACTTACAACAAAGCCAAGAAACACAACTTTGTCCAAACAAAATGTACACTTCTTAAGGTTAGCATACAATTGCTCATTTCTTAGCACAAGTAAAACATTCTTTAAATGCCCTAAGTGTTCATGCAAGTTCTTGCTGTAAATCAATATGTCATCAAAGTAGACAACCACAAATTTTCCAATAAACTTACGCAAGACATGAGTCATTAAGCACATAAAAGTGCTGGGTGCGTTAGTTAATCCAAAGGGCATAACTAACCACTCATAAAGTACATTGTTTTGTTTTAAAAGCAGTTTTTCACTCATCTCCCTCTTTCATTTGAATTTGATAATATCCAGATTTCAAATCAATTTTAGAAAAGATAGTGGAACCATGGAGTTCATCAAGCATGTCATCAAGACGGAGAATAGGATAACGATACTTTACCGTTATTTTGTTGATAGTATAGTAGTCAATACACATCCTCCAAGTTCCATCTTTCTTGGGAACTAGCAAAACTGGAACAGCACATGGGCTCATGCTCTCTAACATGACCTTTGTTCATCAACTCTTCAACTTATCTTTGCAATTCTTTTGCTTCCTCGGGGTTGCATCTATAAGCTGGTCTATTTGGAATTTGGGCACCTGGAACTAGGTCAATTTGATGGTCAATGCCTCTAATTGGTGGCGATCCTAGTGGCATCTCTTCTGGAAAAACATCTTGAAATTTCTGTAAAAGAGATATGGCAGTACTAGGCAAAGAATCGTCAAAGTTAGTTGTTAAGAGGTAAGCTTCTTTGTACAAGATCAACATCATTGGCTTTTGTGAAACCATAGCTCTCTTAATCTCTCTTTCTTTTGTATAGAAATTCACTCTTTTCTCCTCTTTCTTTTTCTCACTTTTCTTATCAGATTCTTTTCTACAATTTCTTTTGAACTCTCATTTTCATCCTTACTTTGTTTAGCATTGGTTACTATAGATTTCCAAAAGCTCCTTCTTCCTAGGTGAGACGCCTTGGAAACTCTTAGTGAGACGCCGAGGTTCTTCATTGGTAGAAGCTGAAAAGGTGAGACTCCTTCTCCTTCTTCATGCCAACCCCAGATTCTTGAGTGAAGATGAGACTCTTTCAATCAAAATCTAGTTATCTTCCTTACATCTTTTTTGCATCCATCATCACCATGCTCTAACTCTAGTCCTAGTCTTATTATTCGCCATTTTCTTAACTTGGCCGCCATCCATATGTCACGGCTCCTCGAATCGGGGCTGGACCGGATGCGGATCAAAGTATAAACGAGATTAGGTTGCTGGACGGATTCGAGGTCTGACCGTGCTCTCTGGAGATTTGGGCTACCCGGAAACCAAATCTGGGCCCTAGGATCACCTAGGGAAACGTGTGCAAGATCTAGGAGGAATACCCAAGAGCATGGGGCCGTGGGCACATGCTCCAAGGCATGTATTGTTGAGAATACATGCTGGTTCATCATCTGGAGGAAAACTGCTGCAACGAGTCTAATTCAGTGTTGAGGGCTTATCTCGAAGCATGGGCTGAATCCGGAAAATTTGGATGCATAGAAATATGTACCACTGATGGAGGTACGTGTCATAAGTCTTCAGAAGGCAAGGGACACATTTTAGCACGTTTTTATAATTGAAAACGTGTATGGTTAGAAAACGTGGCTGTAACGCTGTTTCCACGCGCTTTCACTTTGAGGGGCATTTGGAGAACTCTACAGAAGTTTGTTCAAATTGGGAAAGGTGCCATCTGAAAATGTTTTTCATCCCGAATCCAACGAATCCAGTTTCACGGTAATCCGAGTTCGTTTGGGGCACAAACTTGTCTGTTTTATCTGATTGCGTAGAATCCTACGGAAATGGGGGTTTTCCTATCTTATCTTGGATTCATCCTTATCTTGTAGAGAGAGAGGGGAGTTCATGAGGGACTTGTAACTTGAGGTTACTCCTCTACAAAAAGGACCCTGAAAGGGGAAGGGGTGGCATCCGGTAGAGCTGGAGAGACCAGAAGAGTTTACTGTAATCAAATGAGCGGTTATTTAATAAAGTTCTCTTTCCCTGTATTTCTCCTTCTCCTTCGTGGTATTTTTTGGTGTCATGTTTCGCTGCATTATTATTATTATTGTTAGGTGTGACCTAAGTCATAGGGACTAGGTTCCCACGCCAGGAAGGCTGGTCGGTTTGCTTCGGTAGACCGAGCCGCATGTTGTCGGGATCCGCTCTGAGATCCTTTTATCCGGACACTTGGTATCAGAGCCATACCAGAAATGAAGGAGACGACCTCTACGGTAGCTTCCATGGTGGGAATGGCGGATGCATCATCTTCGACCGTGAATCTCGATCCAGCCTCAGGAGGAGGTATGGCAATGGGTAGAACACATCCAGTTGATGATTCCCTACAAGGGTTATGCATTGCATCTCCGGTTATCTTTGCCGACAATCAATTACGGAGGTGTGAGGCCCAAATAGCTGAGGTTGAAGGGCGAATGGAGGACCTTGAGGGTAGGGACGCAACCCTCCGAGGGGAGATCGCCGCTCAGCTGAACTAGATTTCATTCGATATGGAGTAGTGCTATATGGAAGTGCTGCGGCATAGCAACGAGTTGGAGACCATGGTGAAGGCTCTCCAAAATCAGGTGGTTGACCTTTTGAAGGAAAGTACCACCACGGGCGTGGCCTCTTCTCCATTGACAATGGAGGTCACAAGAGAGACAACGCGCCCCCTACACAAGCTTGATGTTCCCAAGCCATAGGAGGTCTGCGGACGGCGGTCCGCGAAGGAGGTGGATAACTTCCTTTTTGCTGTAGAACAATATCTGCAGGTCAACAACGTAAGGGAGGAAGCCATGAAGGTGAGCACGGCGGCCATGTTCCTGAGGGATGTGGCGATGCTTTGGTGGCGACGTCGGGCTGACGATGTGAAGCGAGGGGCTGTTCCAATCACCACTTGGGCACAGTTCCAAACTGAACTTCGGAAGCAATTCTTCCTCGCATTCGCAAAGGATGATGCTCGAGCACGACTACGGCGACCACGCAAAAGGGCGATGTGTGTGAGTATGGCGAGAGTTCAACGACTTGTTGTTGGAGGTACCAGACCTTAGCAACGAGGACTCTCTCTTCACTTTTCTTGATGGGCTCAAACCGTGGACTAAGATCGAATTGCAGCGAAGAGGAGTCCAGAGTTTGAACAAGGCGATAGCTCAAGCGGAGGCTCTCATCGAGTTCAAGACTCAACACACAGCTCCCAAAGCCCAAGCATCGAAACAGGGCAAAGGTGGGGGAGCGAAATCAAGTCACAAGGGAGGTACAAAAGGCTCGAATCCGGGCTCCTCGAGTGCAAGGGCTTCCCAAGCGAAGGGCAAAGGGGTGGCGCAAGGTACCAGCACCATCTCATGCTATATTTGCAATGGACCGCACAAGGTGAAGGATTGTCCATTGAGGGGCAAGATAGCATCTATGGCGGTGGAGGAGAAGCAAGAGACTAACCAAAGGATGGGCTCACTCAGTCTCAACGCCCTGAAGGCCAAGGGGCCACGAGGTCTGCTCTATGCACCTATCTACATTTGTGGTCACACCTTCCAGGCACTCATTGATACGGGTGCCACTGACTTCTTCGTAGATCTAGCTATGGCAAAGAGGTTAAATCTGAAGATTGAACATGATGAACACACGTTCAAGGCGGTCAACTCCGCAGAAGTGGCTACCAGCGGAACGTCGAAGGATTGTTGAGATCCAATTCGGCGCATGGACCGAACGGGTGACAGCGGTGGTCGCATCGATCGACGACTACGAGGTGGTCATCGGCATGTCTTTGCTTACCCAGCTACAAGCCATGGTAAAGCCGGATTCAGATGTGGTGGTGGTCCTGAATCCGAGTTGAGCTTGCGTAGTTCCAAGGAAGCGAGTTAAAGGGACTCCGCAGCGAATCCTATCGGCGATGCAACTTGCTAAGGGGCTGAGAAGGGAACTTCCAACATATATTGCGTCTCTTCAGGAGAAAGAACTACTGGAATGAGAGGAGATTCCAGCGCCCATCGAGGGTGTTCTCACTAAATTTGGGGATGTGATGCCCCCCGATTTACCCAAGCAATTGCCGCCAAAAAGAAAAATCGATCATCGGATTGATTTGGTGCATGGAGCTCGTCCACCAGCTCAAGCACCATATAGGATTGCCCCACTTGAACTCCAAGAGCTGAGGAGGCAGCTAACGGAGTTGGTGGACAGCAGGTTCATTCGACCTTCGAAGAGTCCATATGGAGCACCGGTACTTTTTCAGAAGAAGCACGATGGTTCGTTAAGACTCTGCATCAACTACAGGGCCCTCAACAAGCTCACGGTGAAGAATAAGTACCCCATTCCACGAATTGATGATTTGTTCGATCAACTTGGCAAGGCACGATGGATTTCCAAGTTGGATCTTCGCAATGGGTACTATCAGGTTCGTGTGGCGGAGGATATTGAGAAGACTGCATGTGTGACAAGGTATGGGAGCTTCGAGTATCTTGTCATGCCTTTTGGCCTCACCAACATGCCAGCAACTTTTTGTACTTTAATGTAGCGTGTACTCCACGAGTTCATCGATAAATTCATGGTACTATACTTGGATGACATTGTTGTGTACAGCCGGACATTGGATGAGCATTGGCGCACCTGAGGCAAGTCTTCTCCACCTTACGGCAGCACCAGCTCTTTGTGAAGAGGGAGAAGTGTGTGTTTGCGCAGTGGAGAGTGCCATTTCTCGGGCACATCATCGGGGATGGAAGGCTCATGATGGATCCCTTGAAAATTTCAGCCATAGCCGAGTGGGAGGTACCTACACATGTTACACATTTACGCTCTTTTCTTGGCTTGGCAAATTACTATAGGAGGTTCATCACCGGATATTCAAAGTTATGCGCCCCACTGACGGATTTGTTAAAGAAGGATCGACTATGGCGGTGGTCAAACCAATGTCAGGAGGTGTTTGATCGTCTCAAGCAGGCGGTCACAGAGGAACCGCTCCTCGTGCTACCAGACTTTTCCATTTCTTTTGAAGTCCACACCGACGCATCGGATTTTGCCATTGGAGGGGTGCTCATGCAGGAAGGGCACCCAATGGCGTATGAGAGTTGGAAGTTGAACGACACCGAGTGCATGTATACGGTTCATGAAAAGGAGATGACAGCGATTGTGCACTGTCTTCGAACCTGGCATCATTACCTCCTCGGATCTAAGTTTGTGGTGCGCACGAATAACGTGGCCACAAGCTACTTTCAGACCCAGCCAAACCTCACCCCCAAGCAGGCGAGATGGCAGCAATTTCTTGCTGAATTCGATTTTGACATCGAGTACAAACTGGGCCGAACTAATTCGGTCCCCGATGCCTTGAGTAGGAAGGCACAGTTGGCTGCGGTTTCTTTCTTTCCCGGACCAGCAAGTAACCTAATGGAGAGGGCCAAGATCGAGATGGAGAAGGATCCATGGGCCACTTCCATGGGTGAACTCATCAAAGACGGCAAGGCGCGCTGTTTCTGGACCGAAGGAGGGCTGATTTTGACACGAGGGTGACGTGTCTATGTGCCTTCAGGTGGAGGCCTGAGGCGCCAGGTGTTGCGAGAACACCATGATTCTATGTGGGCGGGACACCAGGGGGTGCATCGGACCCAAGCTCTCATAGAACATAACTACTATTGGCCGAAGATGCGGGATGACATCGAGGAGTATGTTTGCACTTATCTGCTATGCCAACAAGACAAGGTCGAACATCGATAGCCTGCAGGGTTGTTGGAACCATTACCTATACCAGAGCATCCGTGGGAGAGTGTCTCCATGGACTTCATCATCAGACTACCTCCGGTGGATGGGAACAGCTCTATCATGGTTGTGGTGGATTGCTTCTCGAAGTATGGAGTCTTCATTCCAGCACCTACTACTTGCCATGCGGAGGACTGGTGCGGTTGTTCTTCACCTATGTGGTGAAATATTGGGGGATACCGCGGAGCATCGTTTCTGATCGCGATGCTCGCTTCACGAGGAGGTTCTGGATGGAGTTATTTCGGATACTTGGAACGGAGCTGAAGATGTCCACGGCCTTCCACCCTCAGACTGATGGCCAAACAGAGCGAACCAATGCATTATTGGAGATGTATTTGAGGCACTATGTGAGTGCCAACCTGCAGAATTGGGTTCGACTCTTGGACCAAGGCCAATTTAGCTACAACTTACAGCGATCGGAGTCGACGGATAAATTACCGTTTGAGGTGATTACTGGGTTGCAATCAGACACTCCAGAAAGTATCGCAGCAGACTACATGGGATGTAGTCCGACCGCCTACAGGTTCGTGAGGGATCTAAAGGAGCATACGGATTTGGTTTAGTCTCCTTGTTGAAGGCGACCAAACAGATGAAGAAATGGGCTAACATAAAGCGGCGGGCAGCTGAATTTCAGGTTGGTGATCGGGTATTGGTGAAGCTTTACCATTACATGAAATTGAAGTCGGGCTACCACAAAGCACTTGTGAGGAGGTATGAAGATCCCTTCATCATCACACATCGAATTGGAGAGATAGCGTACCGATTATCGCTGCCTTCCAAGTTGAAAGTGCACCCGGTGTTCCACATGTCCTTGTTGAAATCGTTCAAAGAGGACACAACTGACTCTTCTCGGGTTCAAAGCGAGCGAGCTTCAGTGACCGTACGAGTTCATTACACCAAGAAGGTTCCTAAAATCAAGACGGACAGGAAAAAGGGTAACCGTGTGCAATACTTAGTCCGATGGAAAGGACTATCAGATTCAGAAGCAAGCTGGGAGTATGATGACAAACTATGGCAGTTCGAGGACATCATCAATGAGTACCGCCTAGCCTCATCAAGGGCGACTTCGGCTTAGGTGGGGGAGGGTGTCACGGCGCCTCGAATCGGGGCTGGACCGGACACGGATCAAGGTATAAACCAGATCAAGTCGCTGGACGGGTTCGAGGTCTGACCGTGCTCTCTGGAAATTTGGGCTACTTGGAAACCAAATCTAGGCCCTAGGATCACCTAGGGAAACGTGTGCAAGATCTAGGAGGAATACCCAAGAGCATGGGGCTGTGGGCACGTGCTCCAAGGCGTGTATTGTTGAGAATACATGCTGGTTCATCATCTGGAGAAAAACTGCTGCAACGAGTCTGATTCAGTGTTGAGGGCTTATCTCAAAGCATGGGCTGAATCCGAAAAATTTGGATGCATAGAAATGTGTGCCACTGATGGAGGTACGTGGCATAAGTCTCCAGAAGGCAAGGGATACGTTTTAACACGTTTTTATAACTGAAAACGTGTATGGTTAGAAAACGTGGCTATAACGCTGTTTCCACGCACTTTCACTTTGAGGGGCATTTGGATAACTCTACAGTAGTCCGTTCAAATTGGGAAAGATGCTATCTAAAAGGGTTTTTCGTTCTAAATCCAACGAATCCAGTTTCATAGTAATCCGAGTTCGTTTGGGGCACGAACTTGGCTGTTTTATCTGATTACATAGAATCTTGCAGGAATGGGGGTTTTCCTATCTTATCTCAGATTCATCCTTATCTTGTAGAGAGAGAGGGGAGTTCGTGAGGGACTTGTAACTTGAGGTTACTCCTCTACAAAAAGGACCCTCAAAGGGGAAGGGGTGGCATCCGGTAGAGCTGGAGAGACCAGGAGAGTTTATTGTAATCAATTGAGTGGTTATTCAATAAAGTTCTCTTTTCCTGTATTTCTCCTTCTCCTTCGTAGTATTTTCTGGTGTCGTGTTTCACTGTATTATTATTATTGTTGTTAGGCGTGACCTAAGTCATAGGGACTAGGTTTCCATGTCAGGAAGGCTGATCGGTTCGCTTCGGTAGACCGAGCCGCACGTTGTTGGGACCCGCTCTGAGATCCCTTCGTCCATGACACATAGAACCCAATCTTTTCTTCATCATCATCTTCTTCTTCCTTCATCCTTCCATCAATCAAATATCTAACCGCCACTTGAGAGAAACAAAGAGAGAACAATGATCAGTCCTTCCGTTCGAGTCCACCAATAACCCCTACTCCCGTTCTGCGTCACTTGGTGGCCTAGATTAGTTCGATCTAATTAATCCAACTAATAGAATCGCGAAACAAAGTCATGATAGATACACATAGATCAAAAGAGATGGATAATGATGGAATTCGGCAGTGCACGACAAGGCCCGAGATAGGGGCCAACATGTGCAACCACCAGGGTGGCTCGGAACTCTTTACACGGTAGTTCATGAAAACAGGGACCCTCAGTTAGGGTCCATCTAACACAAGAGAAAGAAGAGAGAGAAAAGGGCACAATAGGAGATTATTTCTCTTTTCATTTTAATGGAAAAATATAGATAGGCACTATGGCCTTCCTAAGGGAAGAAGTAGGAGGAAGACAAAAAGGTGGTCCAACAGTAATACAGCAAGCATGGTCGGAGGTCCCAACAAAACACAACCGGCCACTCCTTAGATTTGGTTGCTATGAAGCAGAGAAGAAGGGAAAAAATCTAAAAGCCAAGAAAAACATGGGACCAATCTCAAACTGGCTCTGCCTTAAACCATTATAAGTTTTGGACTCCTTTTTTTTTTTTTTTTTTTTTGCTTAAAACGGATATTTCATACAGTACGTGTACGAATACACCCATGAAAGTCAAAATACAATAACTCGCGGAGTGCTAGTGGCAGTTCTCCGTCCCCTGACCAAGGGTGTACCCTGAGTGGTGGGCCAATTTTAGACTCCTTTCGACAACAATCTTTTTCAAGTCAAAAAGATGTTGCATGTGTTCAATCAAGTGCATATGTTCCACCTTTCGGACTCCTACTGGCCATTATAAGTTTTGTGCTCCAGTCCCAAATCACAAATCCATCTTTATCAAATTCAAAAATATATGGTATGTTGCAAGTAAGTTCACTTAAAGATAAAGGTCCTTCATAATATCTGGAATAATCGAAAGAGTTTTTAGCGAGATTGAGAAGTTCCCACAATTAATTTGAGATTTACCAAAATGCATGGTATCAAGGGGTCCTCCTCTCGCAGGAGAAATGCTTGACTGCACTTCCAAGGAGCCCTCTCCTAGGAGGGGCGTGGAGCACCTCTGGCTTTAATTCTTCTAATATACTATACTCCTCTCTTTTTTTATTTCATATGGATTAATGTAATTCTTAAAATCTTAATGTAACCCTTGCTTTGACAAATGCAATTTTGGTTTAGATTATCTCTTTTGCTCTTTATAGCTTAGATAATTAGTATTAATTTTTTTATATTTTAATATAATTGAACTAAATGGATGCAAGGCAGAGCCTTTGACGCCATCTTCCACTCGATAAACCTTTCACAGACCTTGGATCATTACCCAGAAAAGGCAAGGAGACGAGAAAAGCCCCAATCCCGGTTTCTTCGAACCCACCAAATGTGTCCTTGAAGTGGTGACCATCGATGTGCGACAAAAAACTTTTGAAGAGGACAAGTATGGGTTTGATTTAATGTCGGGACAGTTTTGAAGGTACTAACCTTTCCCTGGTTGTCCTCTTGGTCTTTACACAACCCATGGTTACAATCCTAGTAATTTCCTTTAATTTTACTTATTAAGGCTTTTTTTTTATTTTTACTTTTAGGAGCTTACAAAAACTTTGCAATCCATTTCAATTATTATCCTGATCTTCAGAGACGTCCAATCTCCTTTTGCCACAAACTCGACAAACTTCCCCTGCCTTGCTACAATTCCTTGCAAAAAGTCCTAGGGCGGATTATTTTGTATGAAATTTTGTGGCCATCTTGTTGAATTACTTGCCGGTTTCCTACGCTAGATACGCACGAATGCCATCTCGGCCTTTATTATGACTGTTACCTTGAGCAAAACGTTATCCTTTGAATCGATTGAGCCATTACTTCTTTTTCTTTTCATCACGATTATTCTGTTACCCAACAAAGGCTATCTGTGGTATCTGTTGACCACTCAACCGAAGAAGTTGAGACCAGCTTCATAAGTTGGTAAAACGAGTATCATTGTCACACTTGACCAGTATACGTGGTTTGAGCATGGTCATGATGAAGTTTTCATATTCATGACTTAAGCTTTGAAAAGCTAAAAAAAATTACTTATAACTTTGTATTAAGGGTATCATATCAAAATAAGCCAGATGAGTGGCTTGAGCATGCTTACGACGAAGTTATTATGCTCAGCATGTCTGGAAAAGCCGAAAAAGTTATATTTTTGACGGAGACGGGTCATCTTACGGCAACAAGATCATCACATGCTGCCCTACATTTCTAGACATCCATCTAAAGAATCATTTCAAGAAGAAACAATTATTGTCAACTGAATCATCACATGTTGCCCTGAATTTCTATCCTGAATTCTCTACAAACACCTCCAACGCATTGTAGTTCAAACCATGGTATATTTATTTCTCGTATTGCCCAACAAGATAATTGCAGCAGTTACAACATTTAATCCTTTATTCCCAAGAATGCCAGTCAAAGGCTGCCGGTTTACATTTTCTATTTATAGCGGTAGACAACAATTTTATAGGGGATCAAATGTAAGCTGACGATGGCATTGTCAAAAGATTGGGGATTGGATAATGATGGCTAACAGTGCATAAGTAATTGATATTACTCTGAACATAACTTAACATTGCTTCACATTATGACCTATGAATTTTTCAAATAAGATTTTAAAATTAAACTGGGAAAGTCTTATATAAAAATAGAATCTTGAAAAAAATTTCATCAATGGATCAGATAATAAATAAAATTGATGGCAAGTCATCATCATTTCTTGGATTCCCTTGTACAGAATAAACTACAGCACCATTCGCCTCCAATCTCTACCTGAGGAACAGGTCAAACAGAAGCACCACCTGCATTCAGATTGAACCAAAGCAAATGTCAGAGCATAAGATGACAACTTTTATCATACAACAAGATCCTGGGAGTAACCTTCCTGGTTGGAGAAATCAAAGCTGACAGCCACCCATTTATCATCACTGAAGGGCAGCAGGGTGGCACCAACAGGCAAGACCAGGTCAGATTTACGTGGATATACCCGAATCCGGTTACACAATAACGAGCAAGTTGCTCCATTGTGAAATTCAGTATCTGCAGTTGCACCACCATGATTAGAACCATCAGAAAGACTGGAATCTGATGAAATTCCATCTTCAGAAAAGGCACATTGCCAAGTTATATGCTCTTTCTTTGATGCAATCTCAGCGTCTGGATTATAAAGATGGGCCATGGGATCTCCCTTCATTGTGATTTCAGGATCCTTTAGATTATGAACAGTAGCAGACTGATCATTGTGAGAATCAACATTGTTGTCCATGAGTCCATTGGGTGAATGGTTTTTCTGATTATCAGGTAGAGACTGCATTGAATCAGTTGTGATACAGTCATGCCTATCTGCAAAAATATTGGAGAATTTATAGCCTCTTAACAAGGGAATTTTCATGTTGCATATACTGGCATGTTTGAGGTTATCTTCACAACCATAATAACATCAATCATCAGGAATAAACTGGTTTCCCATCAATATCTGATGAAATATATCCAAGAAAAACAACTTTCACGGCTTGCACATGGCACAAACATATGTAACAAGTGAGTGACAGTCACAAGAACATCAATAAGAAAGTCATGGTTTGTAAAAGGTCTATGATTCAATATAGATGAATGATATTGTACGTGAATATGCAAAGTCAGCCAAAAAACAATGAACAAAATGAGCAAGTCTACGTTCAGCACTACTTGTACAGGATGCATATTCACATTTATTCTGTGGTAGCTCTACAAGGAGGCAGTACTAGTTTTGAACCCTGAGGCATGTGACTGATATGCCATTGGTTTTGGAGTAAGGTTGTGCTTATTTTTGTGAACCCTGAGGCAGTACTAGTTTACTCCAAAATCAGCACTACTTGTACAGGATGCATATTCACATTTATTCTGTGGTAGCTCTACAAGGAGGCAGTACTAGTTTTGAACCCTGAGGCATGTGACTGATATGCCATGGGTTTTGAAGTAAGGTTGTGCTTATTTTTGTGGCACACATGCATACATGTGTGTGTCTCAATAGAGTAATCAGCTATATCTGGAAGTATATATTGACAGGGCTTCATCTGAGTCGTGTATAGGAGTTTTCAGTCAACCAGGCACAAAATCATCTGCAGAAAATTTGGATCATGTATTTACATGAAAGAGACTCTCTATATGCTTGTGTAAAAGGAGCATCAGTCTGACTAATACACCGAGATCAGAAAAATAAAATATGTATATGAAAAACTTTTCAACTCTTTAGCTTCAATCACAACAAAATTGAGATATTCACCTGAAGCAACTTCATCCTCTTTGTCAACCTTGACCCATGAAACTGGAACTGAGACATCTCTTCGCTTGTGCAAGTTCATGATAACTGCTGACTCTGAGCTTGAAATCGCAGATGCAGGTTCCTTTTGAAGTTGGCAGCTTGAGGAAAGACCAGAAGGAAATCTGCATATTCTACCTAAAAAGGCATTAAAACAAGTTAACATTCTTCCATTCCAACCCATCCAGAAGAGGAATAACATACTAACAGGTACGCCAAACAACTTTAACCTCTTTGCATATAAAATATAAAATCACTTTTTAAAACCAATCAGAACTTAATACGATGACTTACGTTCATTGAGCTGACACCAAGCAACCTTTGCAGCATTCATTTCTGCCTGTTTTTTAGTCTTTGCAACATATCCCTGAAAACTTTCACCTTCAACCTCAACAGTGGAGGAGAAAATGGGCATATGACAAGCACCATCCCTGACAGTCGTGTATGTTGGCAAGGAAAAGCCTTCTTTCTGTGCTAATTCCTGTAAAAGGTTTTTGTAGAAACCTGTTTCACCCTGCAAGCAAGGAACATATTGATGATTATGCTTAGTAAACCTCTAATCAGAAATATAAATTGGAGGACAAGATTCCAAACTTGCCAGCTGATTTTCTTCCATAGAAAAAGACATCAAAGCAACTTTTGCAGCATCATGTTCTGCTTCCTTCAGTGTGCTGAAATATTGTGAACTCTCAAAATTTTTTCCATCAACTGTAACTATAGCCTTAGAGCGAGGAGCATGAGGTAAACCCTCGCAAACACCGGTATATCTTGGTACCTCAACAATTTTCTTCTGCACAAAATTCTGCAGCTGACTCTTGTATGAGATTTGTTTTTCTACAAGTAAAAGCTTTAACTTAAGTCCATTGAAGGAATAAAATTATCTCAGCATATTTTGACTGACAAAATGGGTAAAGTAATCCGACACAACATGGGCATTATTCATCTGCTTATAGACAGGATGACACTTGCAAATATGTCTTCCACTAGACATCTTAATTCATTCTAAAAGGTCCTATATGTGTTTATTCCAAAAGCATTCAAAGTTTCACTTGCTTTACTAAAGTATAGCTATCATTGAGAATTTCCAACATAATGATAACAAAAGCCATTGTCCAACAGAATAAGCAAGATCATGCAGTACAGTAAAATGAAATCCATGTTATTTACTAATGCAAAGATATAGAAGCATAGCATAAAATTATTCATCCACCCAGCATTTGAGGACAGGTACAACTTGAAGACTGAAAAAAACAATTTTCAAAAATATGTTCAACCAGAACACATCAACAATGTACCCAGATATATGGAAAGAAACAGACAGAGAGAGAAGGAAGGCACCTCCTCTATCCTTGAAAAACTTGCAGCACTTCTATGAACAGGATGTTCAACTCTTCTTGATTCTTGAGACAGTAATTATTTGCCCGATTGCTATCCAAAAGCACAAATCTTTCGAAAACTATGTATCTAATGATACTCTGGTTTCTTTCTTATCAATAAATATGCATATTGGATAACTATTGAACTCCATTTCACTATTTTGTCCAAGGTACGCCGTACCGGTCCGGATCGGCGTACCGGTGGCCGGTCCGGACCGGTACGGTACCGGTCCGAACCGGTACGTACCGGTCCGAACCGGTACCGTACCGGCCGGTACCGCGAGCCAGACATTTTTTTTTTAAAAATGTTGTCTCTGTTGGATCTTAAATTAAGTGAAAATTGATGTTTTTTTTTTGCTTTTTTCATGATTTTTGATGTTTTTATATTTAAATTTAGGGTTGAAATTTGAAACATATACGATGCATGATTGCATGTTATGTTTTCCTCCCGTTCCAAATGATAAAATCATACACATAAAATATCTTCAAATTAAGATACAATTATTTACATACATTTAAAGTACTCTAGGATATCTAAAATAGGGACGAGTGCCGATGGCTCTCGTAGATATCTGGATCATAAGTATAATCAGGAGGAGGCAAATCAACCCAATCAGAAGGAACGCGCGCCAGGTTATAAGAACTGTCGGATCTCTCGCTCACGCTCTGGCTCTGAGAGGTGTCCTCTGATTGTGTAGGGGCCCATCCAAATATGGCGGAAGCAAAATCCAATGCACCATATCCATATTCGTCAGGCTGAGGCTGTGGATAATAGAATCCATATCCGTATGTTGTCGGATCTGCAGTCGTATCCTGTCTTCCTGAACGACCTCGAGGAGCCCGTCTTCTATATCCAATAATATCCTCACGAAATCTATCAGGTGGTCGACCGTGGTCCGTATCCTGTGTAGCACCCATAAATTGGGACTCACCGGTGAAATAAAGACCACCCTCCGACTGTATCTCATGAGTATCATACTGTCCTCCGCTCCCTCCATGGCTAGAAGATCCATCACCACCAGAACCTTCATCGCTGCTAGTCCAAGTCTCTTCCTCGACACTCTCCATTGGGATTCTTTGTTTTCCTTTCCTAGCCCTCTCTGTCTGGCTCCCCTGTGCCTGCGACTGATCAGCTCTGGGAGTGCGTGGAATATTACGCTCAGCCCATTGCTCTGGATCGACCCCAGCTTCGGTGGCTATGAAGGTAGCCGGTCGTGGAGGCGATCCTGGCTCGTTAAGCTCGGGCTCCTGCTGCTGGCCTACAAGCCAGCCGAGTAGTGGATCATCGTCATCAGCGGTGAAGAACCCGTAAATCGGATCTGTATACTTGAGCTCCACTTCCTCCTGGATGCACTTTAGCCTCAACCGCAAATTGTAATGCACATAAACAAGGTCGTTGAGGCGCTTTTGCGTCAAATGGTTTTGACAAGAACCCACCAGGAGACCTGCCCTAGGAACCCTTGAATCAATTTGCTATACTTGCCCCGAGATCGCTAGAAAAACAAGTTGTAGGAGATCAGATTAGAACTCTAAGAAAACTAAGTCCTTAAAACCCTAATCCTTGAAGACGCCACAAAGGTTGATCCCTCCCTTTGATAAGTCAGAATTTTGTATTCTAATCCAAGAACACAAAAGAGCATAGCAAAGCTTGCCAACACTTTAATTCATTCATAATAATCCCTTGGCTACATATGGTAGCCTTTATATAGGCTTCAAACTAAGCTATTGGAAAGGACACCATCCCCTTTCCAAGGCAATAAGTAAAAAACGTTTTCCAAGTCACAACTTCCAAGTTACAACTTCAAAATAATAAATGACACAACTTTCAAGGTTCCTAACTACGAAGTACATGAATAACTTAGGAAAAACGAGTTGACAAGTCAAAACTTCATGTACAAGTAATTAGGAACACAACAAGACTCAAGCCCAAAAGTACCCACGAAAAATGGGCCTAAATAGCATCTCCACGTGGATCAGCCTTGTTTAATGGCTCCAAGCTTTGTTCTTCAGCATTTACTATGTAAAGATAAGTGATCAATCTTGGTGAAGCCTTAGAGTCTTCTAGAGCAGCCTCCTTCTCTTGAATTTCCATGACTAGTCCATATAAAGCTTCTTTCATTTGTTTTGCCCTTGCTCTAGTCATTGGACCTCCAATTCCTTGTAATGGATCTTTGGAATTAGCTTGAACCATTCGGCCAGCCCCTTGATCTCTATCATTCCCTCCCTCCTCGAAAGGATTCGTCCTCGAATCACCTACATCAAATAAGGATAAATCAGCAACATTAAAAGTAGCACTAATATTACTATAGTTGCTTGGCAAATCCAGCTTGTAGGCGTTGTCATTGATCCTCTCTAAGACTTGAAAAGGTCCATCTCCTCTAGGCTGTAGTTTGGATTTTCGTTGTGTTAGAAATCGTTCTTTCCTCATATGCACCCAGACCCAATCACCAGGTTCAAAAACAATCTTTACACGTCCTTTGTTGGCTTGCTTAGCATATTGCTCATTCTTCTTTTCAATGTTAGCCCGAACCTTGGCATGTAAATCCTTCACAAATTCTGCCTTTTGCTTTCCATCAAGATTAGCACGTTCTTTAGTAGGCAAAGATAGAATATCCAAGGGAGTTAAAGGATTAAAGCCATAGACAACTTCAAAAGGTGAAAATGAAGTAGAAGAATGAACAGTTCTGTTGTATGCAAACTCAATGTGCGGTAAACATTTTTCCCATTGCCTTAAGTTCTTTTGAATGATGGTACGTAACAAAGTAGTGAGTGTCCTATTAACTACTTCAGTTTGTCCATCCGTTTGAGGATGTGCAACAGTAGAAAATAAGAGTTTAGTTCCTAATTTATTCCACAAGGTGCGCCAAAAATGACTTAGGAACTTCACATCTCTATCACTAACAATTGTCTTAGGCAAACCATGCAAACGAACTATGTCTTTAAAGAACAAGTCAGCAATATGTATTGCATCATTGGTTTTAGAACATGCAATGAAATGAGCCATTTTGCTAAATCTATCAACAACAACAAATATGCTGTCCTTTCCACTTTGAGACCTTGGTAATCCTAAAACAAAATCCATAGAAATATCAATCCAAGGTTGGTTAGGCACGGGTAAAGGTGTATACAAGCCATGTGGTAAAACTTTAGATTTCGCTTGTCTACATGTAATGCATTTATCATAAACAGCTTGCACATCATGCTTCATGTTAGGCCAATAAAAATGTTCATGCAAGATATCTAAAGTCTTTTGCACACCAAAATGTCACATCAGACCACCCCCATGAGTTTCTCTGACAAGCAATTCACGGATAGAACAAATAGGCACACACAACTGATTTTTCTTAAATAGAAATCCGTCATGCCTATAATACTCACCAGATGCACTCTTTTTGCATGTAGTCCATGTTTGGCAGAAATCAGAATCATTGGCATACAAGTCCTTAATCAATTCAAAACCAAGTAACTTAGTTTGCAAGGTAGTAAGTAAAGCATACCTTCGAGACAACGCGTCAGCAACGATATTTTCTTTTCCATGTTTGTACTTGATGAAATAAGGAAATGTTTCTATGAACTCCAGCCACTTAGCATGCCTCTTATTAAGCTTACCCTGGGATTTCAAGAACTTCAAGCTCTCATGATCAGAATGAATGATGAATTCCCTCGGCCACAAGTAATGCTGCCATGTTTGAAGAGTTCTCACTAATGCATAAAGTTCTTTGTCATATGTTGGATAATTCAAGGCTGCCCCACTTAGCTTTTCACTAAAATAAGCAATTGGTTTGGAATCTTGCATCAAGACAGCTCCTATTCCAATTCCGGATGCATCACATTCAACTTCAAAAGCTTTATCAAAGTTAGGCAAACTTAACAAAGGTGCATTAGTTAGCTTATCTTTCAAATCAGTGAAAGCTTGTTCATGCTGATCATTCCACTTAAAAACAACATTCTTTTTAACAAGTTCATTTAAAGGTGCAGCAATAGAACTGAAATTTTTAACAAACCTTCGATAAAAACTTGCTAAACCATGAAAACTTCTTACCTCGTTCGCATTCTTAGGTGTAGGCCAGTCCCTGATTGCCTTCACCTTCTCCTCATCCATGCTAATACCTTGAGAACTAACAACAAAACCAAGAAATACAACAGATTCCATGCAAAATGTACACTTCTTAAGATTAGCATATAATTGGTGTTCTTTCAATTTGCTAAAAACAGCATGCAAATGTTGTTCATGTTCATCCAAGTTCTTACTATAGACTAAAATATCATCAAAGTAAACTACCACAAATTGACCTATGAAAGCACGCAAAACATGATTCATCAATCTCATGAAAGTACTAGGTGCATTAGTTAAACCAAAAGGCATCACTAACCACTCATACAATCCATATTTAGTTTTGAATGATGTCTTCCATTCATCTCCCTCTTTCATACGAATTTGATAGTAGCCATTTCTCAAATCAATTTTAGAAAACAAACAAGAGCCATGTAATTCATCAAGCATATCATCTAATCTTGGGATAGGATGTCTATACTTAACTGTTATTTTGTTGATGGCTCGGCAATCCACACACATGCGCCATGTTCCATCTTTCTTTGGGACTAGGATGACAGGAACCGAACATGGGCTAAGACTTTCTCTGACAATTCCCTTTTTCACCAGCTCATCCACTTGCCTTTGGATTTCCTTTGTTTCTTCGGGATTAGCTCTATATGCAGGTCTGTTTGGAATGGTAGAACCGGGCATGAAGTCTATTTGATGCTCAATGCCTCTTAAGGGTGGTAGTCCATTAGGAATCTCTTTTGGAAATATGTCCTCAAATTCCTGCAATAAAGTCACAACAACACTAGGCAAGGAGGGGTTAAGATCGTTAGTAGAAAGATAAACATCCTTGTACATAAGTACAAGTAGTTGCTGTCTTGAGAACATAACACTCTTAACCTCATTTTTTTCAGCAAACACACTCATTTTTTTACTTTTCTCTTTTTTTTGAATACTTTTCTCTCTGCTCTCAATCTCACTCCTTTCATTTGCATTTTTCCTCTCGGACTCACCTTCTCTCTTTTTACACTCTCTCGCTATCCGAATCTGATCTTCATAAGCTTGCAAAGGTTTGAGAGGGGTTAGGACTACAGTGCGGTTGTTCATCATAAAAGAATAATGGTTTTTGTATCCATTGTGTGTAACCTTCCTATCAAACTGCCATGGTCGTCCAAGCAAAATATGACTAGCATGCATTGGTGCCACATCACAAAGAATCTCATCTGTGTATTTGCCAATTGAAAATGAAACGAGCACTTGCTTGTTTACCCTCACTTCTCCACATTCATTTAACCATTGCAACTTGTATGGATTAGGATGCTTCATGGTGGGTAACTCCAGCTTATCTACTAACAAAGTACTAGCAACATTAGTGCAGCTTCCGCTATCAATAATCATGGTACATACCTTTCCCTTCACATGACATCTAGTATGGAAAATATGTTCACGTTGCTCCTTATCACCATCATCCTTAGGCTGGATGCTAAGTGCTCTTCTTGTTACCAACATATCTCCATGTACAGGTTCTTCAATGTCAATATCACTGCAATTTTCTAAGGGTGGCATCTCATCCTCACTTGAACTAGCACTTTCAATGTCACCATTCTCCAACATAATCATAATCCTCTTGTTTGGGCATTGGGAAGCAATATGCCCAAATCCTTGGCACCTAAAACACTTAACATTACGTGATTTAGAAGAAGTGTTAGTTTCGGTTTTACCTTTTGAAATAGCAACCGAATCTTTTGGCTTTGCATCTTCTTTTGTTTTTGAGGCAGATTTGTTATCCTTCCAATTAGACTTCCATGTGGAACTAGAAGCCAAACCCGATTTGGATCCTTTGGACTTGATTTGCTTTTCTATTTTGATGGCCTTGTGCAACAGCTCCTCCATCTCCACATAGTGTTGCAATTCAACCACATCAGCAACCTCTTTGTTTAAGCCTCCAATAAATCTTGCCATGGTAGCCTCTCGATCTTCCTCTATATTAGCTTTAATCATTGCCATCTCCATTTCTTTATAATAGTCTTCCACACTCATGGAGCCTTGAACCAGCCCTTGTAACTTTCTATGTAAATCTCTATAGTAATGGCTAGGTACAAATCTCTTGCGCATTACCAATTTCATATCTTCCCATGACCGAATTGGCCTTTCTCCAATCCTTCGCCGACTAATCATCAATTGATCCCACCATATGCTTGCATAATCCGTGAACTCAACGGCTGCCAATTTCACCTTTTTCTCATTTGAATAGTTGTGACAATCAAACACATGTTCAACTTTTCTCTCCCATTCCAAGTAAAGTTCGGGATCATTCTTTCCTTGAAAGATAGGAATCTTCATCTTGATGCTGCCCAGATTATTATCTTTTGAATCATCGGCCTTCTTTCCCCTTCTAGAGTAAGATTCATAATCTAAATCTTCTTCATCATCTTCAAACATCTGCCCCCTCAAAGGTTTGATTCTGCTTGGTGATTCCAAATCATCCATTCGTGCACCAAGCTTAGTAAGTTGATCAGCAATGGCTTTCATCCATAACTTCATATCAACATCTGGTTGTTCACTACCTCCACTACTCATCTTTGTATGCTGCAATCAAAAGATTAGTATAAACAGAATAGGTCCTCACACACTCCTCTCTCGGGTGGACACTCTTTTATGGCTTTTTCTTGATGATGAACTCACACTCTTGCCTTTTACCACTCAAGCCAGCCCTCTTTATGTTCTTGAAAGAATCAAAATCAACAAATCACAAAGAGCGATCAGATGGATGGTGGCAAATCTCCAAGAAAATCAGAATTTTGACTTCGATGAGGCAAATGGTACTCACAAGAAAAATGGTCTTAAAGCATCAAGAACATAAGAAGACTTCAAAAGGAAGTAAAGGATATGTAATAGAAACAACTAGAAAGCAAGGAGAAATAAGAACAAGCTAAGCAGCCTTGTAATACGTAAAACGGTCTTGTAACAAGTGAAACAACCTTGCAACAAGGGGTCTTCAGCTTTGCAACAAGTGAAACAGCCTTGTAATTAATGCCCCTTAATCAATAACCTTCTTTCTTTCTTTCTTTCTTTCTTTCTTTTCTTTTCTTTTTTTTTCGTTTTTTTTTTCATTTTTTTTTTTTCGTCTTTTTTTTTTTTTTTGAATCAAACTAAGTAACAGAAGATTAAAGAACAAAACAGATTAGAGGAAACAAGAAACACAAGGAACTGAAAAAAAAACAGAAATAAGAGAACGAACAAAGAAACTTAAAGAAATAAAATAAGAACAAAGGAACAAAGATGATAAAGGATAAGTAACCTGATTTCAAGAACCAAATGACAAGAACCCACCAGGAGACCTGCCCTAGGAACCCTTGAATCAATTTGCTATACTTGCCCCGAGATCGCTAGAAAAACAAGTTGTAGGAGATCAGATTAGAACTCTAAGGAAACTAAGTCCTTAAAACCCTAATCCTTGAAGACGCCACAAAGGTTGATCACTCCCTTTGATAAGTCAGAATTTTGTATTCTAATCCAAGAACACAAAAGAGCATAGCAAAGCTTGCCAACACTTTAATTCATTCATAATAATCCCTTGGCTACATATGGCAGCCTTTATATAGGCTTCAAACTAAGCTATTGGAAAGGACACCATCCCCTTTCCAAGGCAATAAGTAAAAAACGTTTTCCAAGTCACAACTTCCAAGTTACAACTTCAAAATAATAAATGACACAACTTTCAAGGTTCCTAACTACGAAGTACATGAATAACTTAGGAAAAACGAGTTGACAAGTCAAAACTTCATGTACAAGTAATTAGGAACACAACAAGACTCAAGCCCAAAAGTACCCACGAAAAATGGGCCTAAATAGCATCTCCACGTGGATCAGCCTTGTTTAATGGCTCCAAGCTTTGTTCTTCAGCATTTACTATGTAAAGATAAGTGATCAATCTTGGTGAAGCCTTAGAGTCTTCTAGAGCAGCCTCCTTCTCTTGAATTTCCATGACTAGTCCATATAAAGCTTCTTTCATTTGTTTTGCCCTTGCTCTAGTCATTAGACCTCCAATTCCTTGTAATGGATCTTTGGAATTAGCTTGAACCATTCGGCCAGCCCCTTGATCTCTATCAGGTTTCTTTGTTTGCTGTGGATAAGGGCAAAGATGGACCAATTGCGCTCACATCCACTAGAGGAGACTGTTTGGGAGAGGATCCGGATAGCTATCCGCTTTAGATTTCTCGCGGATCCGCCAAAATGCACCCACCATTCAGCTGCAAAAATATTTATGAAAATTACATATATGATAGTTCCATAATAGTAACTAAGTAACACCAGGTGAATGTTTTCCTGATGTGTCACGTACCTGGATTCATATTGTGTTTGCTAACGACAGCCGCTCGTTGGCCAAAACTGTAGCTGCCCTCTCTAAATAATTTGCTCTGTGAAAAATAAGCATAAGAAAACTATGTTAATAATTGAAGATGCCGATATACTTACGCATGCTGGTAATTACTAAATCATAATTACCTCTTCAAGACATAGGGCCGCTTTTTCTGGATCTGCCTCCATCTTGTAAATCACATTACGCAAAGCATCCAGAAGTGTTTCATCCATACCAATTCCATCTACGCTGTACTGAAACCGGGGGTTTAGGTAGTATGCTGCACATATACGAGACTATCTTAGGCTAATTATATAATTATATCCATCACTATAATTGTCACTATAATTATATCTTAGTTTACCTGCTAGATGTAATTCTGTACCCATTTGCGCTCCCCACCGTTGCTCAATGATGTTGATGTATGACCGGCCATGTGCTGGATCTGCCTCCATAATCTGATCCTTTGCCTTGACCATCATGTGATACAAAAACCCCATTTGGGGATAGATCTCGCTATCTACAGCCCGCAGCACTTCATATAATGGTTTGATAGCTTTGACTATTGTAGTAGCCCGCTGCCAGAATGGTTGTCTCGTCACCAAGTCTTCTATCTTGCTCCCTTCAGTGCCGGCATAAGAATATCTACTATCATACCACTCGGAACTGGCAAACATCTGACGTAGGGCTCCTCTCTTCTCGAGTATGCTATCAAGTGCGATGAAGTTGGTAGCAAACCGTGTGACTCCTGGTCTCAGAATCTCTCCTCCTGCATACTTTCTTATCAATGAAAGGACCCAGTTATGGTTATAAATATACCTGGTAATGCGTTGGGCTGTCTCCACCGTTTGTTGCACCCTACGGATCTTTCCAATGTCCATCAACATAAGATCGATACAATGTGCAGCACATGGGGTCCAGAAAATATGTGGCCGCCGCTCCATCAAGACCTGCCCGGCAGCCTTATATTGCGGCCCATTATCAGTGACGACCTGCACGACATTCTCCTCTCCTACCATATCAATCACATCCTCCATAAGTTTCAGCATGTACGAGGTGTTGTGCACATAAGCCGAAGCATCAATCGACTTGTGGAAGAAGGTCTTAGCATCACAGTATGTCAGAAAGTTGATGATGCTCCGCCTGGTCGGACCGGTCCAACCATCGCACATGATGGTTAGTCCATATATGGGCCACTTGCTCTTGTAGGAGTCAATTCAATTCTCCAGCTCCTCCTTATTATTGTCAAGAAGCTCACCGTATATGTCCTTCGGGCCTGGAGGAGCTACACCGGGACCGGCAGCTTGTATGGCGGCAATGGCAGACCTGTAGTATGTATTGTCTGCCACATTCGCTGGAATGTGGCTGAAGTGAAACCAGGATCCAATAGCTCGCCACATAGTTTTCTTCTTATCCTTCATCCACATTGTGTCTACCCTCTGCTGCCTTGAATCTCTACTGGGGAGAGCATGCGGATCTACATCATGAATTGTCGCTCCTTGTGGAATTCCTCTAGATGATTTCTTTCGGCTACCAAAACTATCCAGCATAGATGCAATCCGGCCACGTTCTTTGCCGACGCCCTCCCTGACTGAAGTTGTCCTCAAGAACTCTGGATCTTGTCTAGTGCTCCTAGAACCGCCGTCCGACTCGTATGCAGAGGGCCCAAATCGAGCCCTATACCTGGCCACCTCCTCCTGCTGCCACTGATCATCCAGGCTTGCATGCATTGCCGCCTGAATATCTGCCTCCTCCTCATCTAGATTCTTGACCTCCTCTGGCTCCCTAGAGTGATAAGAAGGTGGCTCTGCCGCTTGGCGATCGACCTCCGCCCTCTTCTTGGAAGCCATCTCCTTCGCTTCTTTAGCCTCAGCGAGATTCTGCCTCATCAGCACACGAATCTTGCTAGGACAATTTGAGCACGTAGCAACCTCACCGGAATTTCCGGCTAAGTGTTGCTTCAACCTGGTTACCCCTCCTCCCTTGAAAACCTTGTCGCAAAATTTGCATTGAAACTGGTGTCTTTGCCCCTCACTTCCAAGTCTTCGCCCATAAGACCAGCCAATATCACGCTTTGCAGGGTTCGTTTTTCTTGATGGCTCCATTTCTATCATAAAAGGACAACTTATCAAAAAATTAAGCTAATAAAGTAAATTTTTTCATTATCTTATTATTTAAGTAGTTTATAAATTATTTTTTTAAATAAATTATTAACAAAATTAATGAAATAACATAGGACAAAAAAACGCACCTTAAATAGTCTCCGCTGGATTTTTTGGGCAGGACCTCCTCCTCAATTTGTGGGCTATCTCTCAAATCTTCCCGTCTCTGATTATTCTTCAGAGGCTCATTCCTGAATTTTTTATTAACAATGCCTCTCGTTCGGTTTTTATAACCGAACGAGCGAGGGTGCTGTCATCAGAAAAGAAGTGGCACTTCTTGTTTTTTTTTATGGGAAGGAGTGGCCGGAGGCCACTTCCTTTCCCATCAAAAAAAAAAAAAAAAAGCTGTGGCCTCGGCCACAGCTTTTTTTTTAAAAAATTTCAAAGAAGTGGCCCGTGGGCCATTTCTTCCTTAAAACCACGCGCGGGCGCGTGGTTTTAAAAACCACGCGCCACGCGGTGGTTTAAAAACCACAGCGCGTGGCGCTGTGGTTCCCAAAAAAAAAAAACCCTGTTTTTTTTTATTTGAAAGAAGTGGCCCGTTCCTTAAAACCACGTGCGGGCGCGTGGTTTTAAAAACCACGTGCGGGCGCGTGGTTTTAAAAACCACGTGCGGGCGCGTGGTTTTAAAAACCACGCGCGGGCGGTGGTTTAAAAACCACAGCGCGCCACGCGGTGGTTTAAAAACCACAGCGCGTGGCGCTGTGGTTCCCCCAAAAAAAAAAAACCTATTTTTTTTTTTTATTTGAAAGAAGTGGCCCGTGGGCCACTTCTTCCTTAAAACCACGCGCCACGCGGTGGTTTAAAAACCACAGCGCGTGGCGCTGTGGTTCCCACAAAAAAAAAACGGCTTTTTTTTTAGAAGTGGCCCACGCGTGGCGCGTGGTTTTTGAAACCACGCGCCACGCGGTGGTTTTAAAAACCACAGCGCGAGGCGCTGTGGTTCCCCCCCCAAAAAAAAAAACACCGTACCGGTGCGAACCGGCCGGTTCGCACCGGTACGAGGCCGGTACCGCTTGGTACCGGCCGGTTCACAGAAGAAAACTGGAAAATACCGGTTTTCATCTGTTTCCGGTACCGGTCAAGGACCGGACCGGTACGGCATTCCTTGATTTTGTCCATCAAGAAAAGAATCTAACTCCACATATTTCATTACTGAATTGATGAAAATCCAAAGATCTGCTCAAATGTCCGAGAATTTGCATCAACGATCTCCTCATCAAATGGCAATGTGAATGATGCAGAAATTGTTCTCTGAAAGGATGAACCATGAGGCTGGCTTAAGACAATTAAAACAGTTTTATCCTATTTACAATTTTGCTTGCAACTTTTTCCTTCTCCATTCTCCCATTCACCCTTATCTCAATGTTTAAGACAAAAGAAATGGTTCACTTTCGTGGTTAGAACATGACCAACCAAAGAGGTAACTCTTAATTAGAACCAATTATTCAATAAATTTTAGAACCATTTAATCGACAAGTAAAATAAAGGGGGGAGAGAGAGAGAGAGAGAGAGAGAGAGAACATGACCAGTCAAAGAGGTAAATCCTTAATAGAACGATTAATCGACAAACAAATCTTAATTAGAACCATTGAACCAACGAGTGAGAGAGAGAGAGAGAGAAGAAGAAGAAGAAGAAGAAGAAGAAGAAGAAGAAGAGAGGATAAAAATGACTCGACATAATCTAGACATAAAACATGGAGATGGAAAAAGAAAATCGGCATTGTTCAAGTAGAATGCATTCACGGTAATTTATGGATTGCATTCACTACCACAAACCTAAATCATCTTCAAAGCAATCAGATGGCAATTGATGGTTTAAAGTTATTCAAGGCCCATTTGTCACCACTGTTATTTTTGTACTTAGTGAAATACCTCATGGAGATTGATCTTGAAGATAGCAGTTGTGCAAAACTTCTGCTGTTTCTTGCTGTTTCTTTCACTCTTTTTCCAAGGCAGTAAAATTTCACTCCCAAAAGCTCCAAAGATTTTACAGACTAGTTTTCAAAAAAGAGTTTCATCATACATGATGTTCAGTCTATTTAATCTTTCTTGGGTTTTTTAAAAACAAAAAAAGAAACAAAAGCAATACCAAATGGGCCCTTAGTTATTCATATTTTCTGCCTACTAACTTGTTCTTTAATTCAGTTTGATCATAATACTTTTGCTTACTACCAATTCATAGCTAATCCTATATAGTTTGAATGTCCTTTAGAAGTTCATGAACACAATTAAATTTGATCTCATGGATTTATACAGAAACGAGAATCTTTAATTTTAAATGTCAAAGCTCATGATGAGTGCAAGTATGCATGTATGTTGGTGTTGCTTTTGATCATAAAGAAATAACAAAAGATGTCAGATACATGTCTTGAGGGCTTTCCTTATCACATCCTCAGGTAAAGATACATTGATACATCCATAATTATTGTTTTCACTTAAAAGGCCTATCACAAAAGTAGCATCTGTAGAGCATGGAAATAGATAGGAGATACAAATACAACATGATCTTGATATGCTGAAATGGCAAATCTTACAAAGTAGGATAAAACAAATAAATAAATATTTTCTACATGTATTTAAAAAAGAAGGGGCCTTCTACTCTTAAATGGCAAATCTTGAATCATAATTTACATTACAAGGCAAATCTTCATATGCTGAAATGGCAGATCTTTACAATTTATATTAAAGATCAGCATCAACAAGTCCATTCTTCAATCATAATTTATGTTACATGGAAAAGTGAATGTGCCAAGTGTGGAACATGGGTATCTGAGCCCTCAACTCTTCAAGAATTCTCACTGCAAACTCATGTCCATGTATCATACCTTTACCCTAGAGTTCAAATCCCAATACCACCCATCATTCCAGTCTAGTCCCATATCGATACGGTACCAATATGCTTCTTGGGACAATCTAGCATCCAATACCGTATGTGCTTTTATATTTTTTTTATTTTTTCAATTTTTTGTCTTAAATAAATTTTAACATATTTTAAATATTATAATGTCCTTAAATATGGTTTTTGAGTCAATGATGGGAGTGTATGTCGTACTCGGCTACCCTCCCCCCTTCCCCTCTGTTTTCTCCCTTCTCTCCCGTTTTCTCTCTTTCTCTCAGCTTGAGACCCTTTTCACAAATGAAGACACATGAGAGCAAGCACAGGGGCTACATTCTTCTTTTTTCTTTTTAAACAAAGGGACCTAATTGGGTCCCAATTGTTCCAGCTGAAACAGCCTTGCATTACACCATCCTGACCGATTCCAAGCAAGATAGTGTGACTCATGCATGAATCAATGTTCCACATCCATCCAGCATACCATCATCTTTATGGAAAAATGAGAATCCAACGGGATGTGTCAATATTGTCAGTCCCTTAATCCTTGTCCTTACCCACTTCTAAAAGAGGTGCAATCAATTTGAAGCAAACCAAAAGGTCCACGTAACATGGGTCATAACAAAAATCACAAACCAAAATTTAAAATTCATACTCCAATAATATCAACATCACAAACTTCAAATGTTCAAATTTATCCATCCATCATTAAATGATCGACATTTGCAAAAAGAAAAAGGGATAACAAAAGAAATGAAAGCCCTTCCCTCATCTCCAGAGGAGTCAAGTACCCTAGTTGTATCAAAGAAATATTAGGAGATCTTTTCTCATTCGAAAAAAAATACCTAGAATAAGAATCTGAAACATATTCTATAAGTATTTGGCAAATATCGATAGCAAACCAAATCCAATACAGATAAGAATGCAATTTGAAGTATCCGTGCTTCCTAGATGGTATGTTTTTTACTCCTTTTTCGAACATACAACTAATTCTCAAAATTACACATCCTTCTAATTTAAATTCCAAAAACCACCCTAAGAATTTTTTTTTTTTAATTACAATGATTTCGAGTCTAGCAGTATTACCATCCAGCTATAGCTCTCTTAAATTCATCTTGATAAGACTTTGGAAATACCCAGCCATTTTGGCAAGAAAGAATACTCCAACTTTAAAATAAGGTAATTACCTCTTAAGCTTTTTTTAATTTGGACAAAACTTCATAACAATGATTGGTCCTAATCATATTCTCAAGAAAAGCAACATTTGTAATTGACCTATTGGTTTGCTTGAAGATACTGGAATTTTAGATAAATGTTTGATGAGACAGAATATCATCCAAGCAGTAAGAACGAAAATGTTGGAAGTTTCTCTAGGAAACTCGGTTACCTAAATCTAAACAGTGAATAGTACTTTTAAACTTGAGTTGTTAAAACCCAAGGAATCAACTAAATATCCCTGGCAAAGGGAGGAAATAGACTGCCAAATGTCGATATCAGTAATCTGAATGCAAACTCAATAAAATGTGCTTGCCAACTGCCTAGTAGAAAGTTGCATCGACAAACTGTTTCCTGAGAGAACATGCAGCACAACATTCATTTGCATCAGCACACCAATTCTCATTACATAAAATTTTCACACTCTCGTTCTTCTAAAAAAATTATGAACACTAGGGAAGGCTTCATGCTAAAACGAAAAGGCCACAGGATTCTGTTTCAGAACTCCATACTTAGAGGAAAGGGCATAGAGATGATAAAGATATAAGCATGTGAGAGGGGTTTTACAAGCCCTAGAACTGATATTTTTCAAGTTGTTATTAATTAGTTCACCCAATAGCTTGGTGTTTTTTTATCAAATAAAAAGTTCCATCTTGGTGGTTTTATTTGCTCATAAAGCCTGTGAATTTGCTTCAAATTAAAGTATTGCACTAATTACATGCAACATACAAACACCTGACCAAAGAATTTGGAATTTGGATAGAATTATTCAGTCAACATCACTGATGCAGCCCCTCAGGATAGGGCCACAAATAAAGTGGATATGTGCAGAAATAAATTTTAGATCTGAATGGATTTGAAATTTTTTTTCTTTTATTACATTCAAAGAAATGAGAAATAGGGTAAAAGTAGGAGAAAAGAGAACAAGAAGGGTTTGAATAGAGGGGAAGTACGGAGAGAAAAGAGACAATATCAAAGGGGAAAATCACCAAAAAGGGTTACTTCAATCAATAAACTTCATAAATCATTCATAATTCTTCACTACCCATATATCCATATTTTTATATATTCAAACAACCCTAAAATAATATTTCCTAGTCATGAAAGAACTCCCAAATTACCTGTTATGGGTTTTGGACTCTAATTTATATTTTAGACTCAAAAAAGGACTCATATTCAACCAAAAACTCCATTATATTAAATGCACTCACTTTGCTAACAAAAAATAACTGAAGACTATCAAAGAAAATATTTAGTTCCTAATTTCTTATGATCCCGCATAAAAGACCATGAATATCTTTCCCGATCACATTCCTAATGAGTTTAAAACATTTCTAAGCCAACCTAGAGACTTACAGGACCTTTAACCTTCCAATAGATTGATTGCAAGGAACTTGTCCATGGAACTTCATAATCAAGTTATGAAATCCCGTGGTGGATTGGACAAACACGTAGCATCAAAAAGATTTTGTGGACAAGATTCGCACAATGAAAGTGCTTGATGTGGTTTGCATCTAAATCAGGTTTAGTTTTGTTGTTTTTAATTTTTGTTATGATTTTAGTTATTTTGCTTGTTTTTGTTGAGGCCTAGAGATCTTTTATATCAATCTTCAGGGAGTAGAGTAATTTTTTTCTTTTTTTCTACAATTTTATATGCACTTTAGAAGGCGTTTGGTATGGGGTGATCGTCCCAGAATCAAGGATGATGTAGGTGGAGGTGATGAAATCACCGCGTTTGATTGCACCACGGTGATCCTACGTGGCGGTGATCCTAAATCACCTCCATTCCTCAAATCACCGCCCAACCTAGTGACAGGATACCCATCCTTGAGATCGGAAATCCAAAATTACCCCAGGACAGTGATCCTGTGTTGAAAGTTAAAGACAAAAATACCCCTTAATTTAGCAGAAAAATTGATATATCAATATACCATCAATATATTATGTCAATGTTATATATATATAATATTATGTTGATATTATATATTATATTAATGATATATCTTATATTATAATATATTACTAATCATATTATTATCATATTATTATTGAAGGATAATTTTAAATTATAGTAGAAATATATTATTATATTTTATATTTATATAATGAAAATATTTAATATATTACTCCTATTTACCTTATTTTTCTAATCAAAATAATTATTACTATTAAAAAATCTATTATAAGTATAAATAAAAATATTAATTCTATATGAAAATTAACATATTTTTATAAGATTAATAATTTATAGGAGTAATAAATATATTTTTATAAAATATATTAATAATTAATATATTGATAAATATATTAATATTTTATTATAATATATTTTATATGATTAATAAATATATGATAAGGGCTACTAAAAGTAGAATATGTGACAAAATTATGGAGGTATTATAGGAATTAGCATATTGACTGACATTTTTGATTCATTAGAATTAAAAACACATAAAAAATCCATCTAAAATATATCAGGGGTATTTGTGGTATTATGTGGTCGATGATCTTGGATCGTCGTACCATATCAAACAAGTTACTCATGGATATCCGAAAATTTTTAATCACTGGACCATGGCCTACCAAACACATTAATCTTAAATCACTGGGGATCAAATCACCCTAACATTCGGATCACCGGAGATCTTAGATCACCGTGGTGATCCTGTTGGGGTTACCAAATACCCCCTTAGGGTTATTTTTCTAGGAGGGCTTTTGAATCCTAATGTGAATCATATCTTGACCAATAATCTCAATGCCTCCAACAGTTTGATGGATGTCAGCTTGTAGCATTAGATTGAAAAATTTGTCAAGGAATGGATCAATGGTGTCTAATCTTAATGTTGCTCAACAAAAGAACATTAAGCATATTTTCGACGGTCAAAATTTTTAGATGTTCAAATGATGGCTCTTTTCAGATCCATTTGAGGTTGATGAACTTTCTAAGTCAATGAATTTTCAATCAAAAGAATTGTAGATGGTTGATCTTCAACTTTTTGGTATTCATCTTTATCTCGAGCTTCATATCTAGACATGGAGGGTCTTCATCCAACTTTCATGTATCCATAATCTGTATGCATCTCAGGGGGCTCAAAAAATCCAAAGAAAGAAAAGCCTCTTTCGAAATCATTGATTAAGGTAAGGATGGCATTAGACATCATGGAGATACAACAATTGTACTCTTCCTATTGTTGATGCCAAAGTATGCCATACCGCACCATACCGTACCGTGCAGTACGGGGCACACCATACCGTACCGGACAATATGGGGCGCACCATATCATACCGGTTCGGCACCAGTATATGGTACGAGAGGCGTATTGATATTCCGTACATTGAACCAGCTCTCGCACTAAGCGTACTGACATAATAACAAAATGGTACCAGTACAAGGCCCGATATCGAGATGGCATATCTTGGTTGACGCCACTCCTTCCATCATCAAAGTCACTATCATCTTGTCGGTGCCTTATTTAAGAATCAATTTGTCACAACTTAACATGGCTTTGAGGCTCTGATATCATTATGATGCAACCCTTCAACACAAGGCCACAGATAAAGCTGATGTGCCCAAAAGTAAATCTAGGATCTGAATAGATCTCAATTTTTTATCTTATATTTCATCTAGAAACAAGGAGAAAGAAAGTAAAAGTAGGAGAAAAGAAAAAAAAGGAAGAGTTTGAGTGAGGACAAGAAGTATAGTAAAAAAAGAGAACAACATTATAGGGTAAAATCTCCAAAAAGGAGTTACTTCATTCATGATAATATATAAATCATACATCATACATAATTCATCACTCTTCATAGATCCACATTTCTAGACACTTAAACAACCCTAAAACAATGTTTCCTAACTCTCAACTTATCCAGTATGGATCGAGGACTCTAAATTACATTAACTTATTAGGACTTCTAATTAACGAAAAACTCCACTATAACAAATCTATTCACATTCCTAACAAAAGATAAGTAAAACTTTCTAAAAAAGTAAATTCGCAATCCCATATTATTGCACATAAAGGATAATCAAAATCTTTCCAAAACACAATCGTTAAAAATCTTCTAACTAAATGCAGATTCGGGTAGCCTAAAAGCTGACACAAAATTACAAGAATATAAGACTCAAATATTACCTATTCCCTGAAGACTTAAAAAAGACATCCAAGATTCAATAAAAATGGCAAATCAATTGAGACTAAAACCCAAAATTAGAACAACTAAATTTAATTTGGAAGAACTACATCAATCATTGTTCAAAACTTTTCCCATCAGACATACAGGCCTTGTCGACTAGGAGAACAACAACTAAAAGATGAGAAGTCTTCATTGGAAGTATCAAGCCAATTTAACAATCAGCTGTCAATCTGATGTTGCCGCTCTATATTCGCTCAGGATTCTAGGCCAAGATAAATTTAGGGAAGAGATGGAGCTACCATGAAACGTATAGGGTTAACTTGAAGGTAGATAGATCTATCTTACTGCTCATTGCTAGTTTCAGACAACTAAGAAGAGACACTTCAAAATTTTTCTACACATCGAAAAAGATAGGGGGGGAGGTGATTTTTTGATGTAGGGATCTGTACTCATCTCTAAGGCACAAATTAGCCAAAGAGTGAAATGAATTGCAGTCCCATATTGAAAAATTAAGGAACATGAACAATAGTTATCTAAAGAAATTTATTTTTTTCCCCCTTAAAGATACTAGATAATTTGTTCATCGAGAAGGTGATTCTAATCAACATATCAAATACAGTGCAAGTAAGTTGGACTCCTGACTAGTACGAACAACAATTAGTTCTTTGTTTTATCTCCCTGCACTCCATTTTTCTACGAATATAATCAATATATTAGCTATCAAATGATAAATTTTTGTCCGGGAAAACATCTCCAATCAAGAATAACAATAGAATCCACAAAATTTTGATATAAAGAAACTTTATTTCTAACAGAAGATCAAGCACTGAATACCCAATCTTCAAAAAGGCATTTTCGACCAAAGGTTACAATTTTTTCGCCCCAAAAAGACCATAAAGAATGTGAAACTAAAGAAGAACCCAGAGTAAAGTATCGATTCTTTCCCACAAATATAGAGTGACCAAAAGATGACCAGGCGAACACTAAACTAAGTCCAAAAGAAAAGAATAAAACAGCAACAACACAACTGCACGTTTCCCATTCCAGTTACTGAATCCCAGTACAAACTTCCAAATTCCAATTAAAATACCATCTTTTTATAAAAAAAATTCAAATTAGGGGTGATTCTAGGAGCAGTTTTTCCCCAGAACCAGTCTCATTACGCGATTGACACTCCTAAGAAACAACCGCTCCAGAAAGATCATAAGGAACGAGATAGTAAAGAATAAACCACAGGAAAATGAAGGAAAAGAAAGTTTTTTTTTTCCCATCAGATATGATCTTAAGAAAACCAAGCGAGTCCTGAAATGATTCGAATAACAGGCAGAACCATTTTTATAGAGAAAAAAAGGATCGTTACTTGAGGAGAAGGTTTTTATGTTACTCACCGGAGGGGAGGGGGTGAGGCGGGGGCGGGGAGGGGGCGGCGGCGGAGAAATGCTCGACGGCGACCCGGGCGGCCTTGTTCTGGGCCTCCTTGGAGGACTTGGAGAGGTCGGGGGCATGGAAGGTGACGCCGTCGACGGTGACGGAGGCCTGGAAGCGGGGGTCGTGGTCCGGGCCGTCGCGGTTGCTCGTGTACTCCGGGAGAGCCCACAGCCGCTGCTGGCACAGCTCCTGGAGCCGGCTCTTGTACATTGGTCCCCGCTTCCCCTGTGCGAGAGACGGCCACCGGAGGGAAGGGGGAAGAGGAGTGAAATAGGAGCGACGAGCCCAGTAAGAGTGACCGGGCTAGGCCATTCACACCGTAATAACCATGTTTTTTTATAGGATTCCTTTTTACCTCTTTTTTATAGGTTTTCTATTTTTCTAATACCATTTTTTCTAGGATTTTCAGTGATCCCCGCTGTCAAAAAATTTTCTTGGAGGAAAAATGGCTATGCGAAATTATGAATGATGTTCCTTTTTTTATACAAACAGTAAAATCGTGATTTTGGTTTATTATGAGCATAGAATTAATGTGTTATTGAGATCCTTGTCATTTTTTTCCCAGACTAGGAAACTTGAAAGATAACTAATGACGATGAAGTTATCGTGTTTCCTTATCATTTTCAGTAGTTTTTTTCTAAGAAACTCAATAATGTCATCGTTGTGTTTATTGATACATTTTTTATGTGAGGGTATTTTAGTGCTTCTAATAATGCATGCCTTTACAATGATATTCCCTTAATAGGCTAAATCACCAAATTAACCTTGTAGGAATCATCATGCGGAAGATAGGTATATTTTGGTTTATTTCTAATAAAAATGCATCATTTTTTGTTCAATGCATAACATTAAATTTTTACACCTCTGCATTATCTTTTTAAAGTATCTAATTGGAATCATAATCTAGGTTCGCAAGATAGCACAGTATGTATAATCAGCACAGTGCAAGACAAGTGAGGATGCTAATCATGCATGCACCTTAAGAGTCCTAAAGTTTTGGCGAGACAATGGTGGCTGACCTATTAGCTTAGTTAGGAGATAGGTGAGCATCTTAAGAATATTAGTTCATTCGATCATATATTCATACTTCTGTAACTATGTAATTATATTAGTCGAAAGTAATAAAATAGCATAGCCTTTTAAATTTTATATTTATCTTACGTGTCTCACGCAATGTTACATACTTCACATTGATGGCTCAGCCATGAATATTCTTCAACACTCAACCTACTTTTTAGCAGATCAGGTCAATGATTTTCAACATAGACTGGCCAAGATTTGATATTCACCATCTATTGGCCAATTTAGGAGAACTGATTCAAGTCCCTGGAAGCAGAGATGACCAATGTCTGCTAAGAAGCATGATCTCCAGAGAAAGAACGAAAGTAGCCTATAAACTAGCGTCCAAAACTCTCATAGAAAAGTGGAAGAGGCTAAAAGAGTTGTGAAAAGCCAGTAAAATGGAAGCCATCATAGTAGGGGAATATTATCCATATCGACCTCTTAGCCAAAACTTTTGTGGAATTTCTTCTTCTAGGTAATATAAATTGTTTTATTTATCCAACTTCCAGACCGGATTTATTACTTCTCTGATCTTCTAGTAGCTTTTCTGTATAGCACTAGGATGCATACTATCCATAATCAATATGAGGATTTCTAATTATACATACTACCGTGTACCAATCCAAATCAACTCTTGTGTTATCATGTTGCTCCCCGGCATTTGCACTTGGAATACATGCCACATAGAAAAACTTTGGAAGTACCCTTTGAGTAGGTTGCCCTTCAGGTCTCGTGATGCTTGCAAGCGATACTATAGAGTTGTTATAATTTTGCCCTTCACTCCTAGGTAAATAATCATGAATTACTATCAACATGGATTTACCGACTACATTAATGATCCTCGACAGCTTACCAAGATCGACAATTTTCAATTTCAGTCAGGTATTGATTGAAGCATTACCCTCATTAGTTTGGTATGTCGTAACCTTGATGGCATAATTTTCGTGCTACCTTTGTCAATGAATTCTAAATGCTCCATTGAATAGTCTTCTATCATTTTCTCCTGATAAGTTGAAGTCTCCATTTCGGGTTCTTTATAAATCGCAATACGTCTATCTAAAATCAATTCATCCCCTACGAGAATAGGATCAGTTCTTCCACAGGATGTGCTAAGATGTACTATGGCTAAGCATATCGACTTTCAACCATAGAAACAAACTTTTCATCCTGTTCTACTATCAAAGCTAAAGATACTATATATCATTTCATGAGTGGCCTAATTATAGGAGCCATTTTCTCTGCAGCTACTTTCTTATCTTCGTTTCATAATGGCATGATGGCAACTACGCAATGTCTCATTGGGCGTGCAACGAAGCTTGTTTGCACTAAGTTGCTCTCGCACCATCTAAGGGCACAAGCATGCCAGAGAACTTGTCAACACTAATGGCAAGAGTGGATGGATACATGAGCATGCCATCAGTATTTGATCAGTTAGCAAGATGGTGATCAAAGAAAGGATAGAGAATAGTATGGGTCTAAGTGTTTTAACCTTAAAGGACTTTTGCCACCATCATACTATTGTTGGGAACCCGCCCATGCCGCTGATATTTCAAAACAAAAATCAGATGGCAGCGGAAAGGGGCATGTGCGGGATCGACGTTCATCGCATGAACGTTGTTTCTAGACCTTTCGTAATTAGGTAAGAATTAAAACTTTTAAAACTATTAGGAAGATCAAATCTTCACCTTGCGCGGGTAGATGATCACCGCAAATCTGAATTCGTGGTTTTGGAAGAGGGTTCGCTTGAAGCCGTTCAAACGTCCGGCCTCTACGGGTATCCACACGAAGCAGGATCCGATCCAAGCTCTCTATCTCACCGGGGTGCTAGCTCCCTTGCAGAGATAGCTTTTGATGGCTGATCTCCTCTCTTTCAATCAACCCTTGATTGTGCTTGAGAGGAGAAAGAAGAAGGATGAAGATGGGAAGAAGATCAAAAGCCCCTGCAGCCTTCTTCTTTTTCCATGCGTTGGAGCCAAGGAAGAAGACCAAGAGGAGGGAGACGCCTCCTCTTCTTTTCCCTTTGCTGATGGCGGCTGAACCAAGGAGAGATGGAGAGGGGGTGGCCACGTGATGAAGAGGAGAAAGGTCCATCTAGGGCGCCGGCCCTAGTCCTCCTTTAATAAGGATGAAGGGCTCCTACAAGTTAGGAGCCCTTGACTACTTTCCAAGAGGGGGCGCCGGCCCCCCTTCTCTCTTCATGTTGCGCCAACTAAGTGAAGAGGGGCTGATGCCCCTCTTACTTGGTTAACCCAATCCTCTTCCAAAGAGGATTAGGTGCCTCTCTCATGGTTTAATCCTAATCTAATTAGGATTAGCCAAATTTGGGTTCAATCTACGCTAGTCCTAATCCAATTAGGACTTGAATGAATCATGACTTAATTGAACTCTTCAATCCTAATCCAATTAGGAGTCATGTTGATTCATTAGATTAATAATTAATTTAGACTTAAGGAATCCTAATCCAATTAGGATTTGTTTAATTTTAGTCCTAATCCAATTAGGACTTTATTTGAATTCGAAGTCCTAATCCAATTAGGATTTCTAGGAATCCTACTCCAAGTAGGAATCCAATTTTAATTCAAAGTTCCTAATCTCATTAGGATTGTAGGAATCCTATTCCAAGTAGGAATCCCAGTCCTACTCCAACTAGGATTCTCAGTCCTAATCCAATTAGGACTCTAGGAATCCTACCCAAAGTAGGATTCTTGTTTCAAGTCCAATTAATTAATTCTCTTTCCTTCTTCAACTTCTTATCAATCAAATTGATTACTTGTGATTCCTAATCACGATTTCAACCATCGGATCGGTCAATACTTCTAGTGTGTGTGACCCCATAGGTTCTACTCTGACTGGTAGTGAGATATATTGTGATCTCTATCTCAATATCATTGAAAACTCCTTTTAATGGGTTGGAACGATTCCAACTCAACTCATTAGGGTTTATCGATCATCAAGATAATCCCTATGAGTCCCACCATCCACCAGTGACACCTAGCAGCATGTAGTGGCTACCCAGTAGAATAGAAAGATGAACCTCTAGGTGCAGTTAACGTGTGATACAGTCCTACTATCGTGGATCCCTACAGGACGGAGGTCATGGACAACTCGTCAAACCCCATCGTTTGTCATGTGTCAAGATTTATTCGACTTGAGTTCGCTAATGGAAAACTCTTTTTCCACTTTATATTACTGCCCTGGCCAAGGTCTTAGAACTCAGTCTAACAAATCACATAGGATCACTCCTCTTCTATCAAGGTCGATAGATTCCTTATAGGTGCATACCCTACTCCTACAGTGAACTTACTACAGCCAATCTACACTGCATGGACCCATATGGCTAGAGACCATGTATGTGTGCAGTCAAACTACAATAACCTCACTGTGAGTAGCCGAAGCACCGCAGGTCAAAGGACCAGTCACACTACTGCAACATCAAGCAAGTCACTGACGAGTGGATAGACATCCAAGTGACTTCTTGTCTTGGTCACGCTCAGTACCCTTGTTCTCTAACAAGCACCTGCACTATCACTTCAGTGTCCCTACACTGTGGACTCAAGTCTCGTCCATCCAGAAGGAAAGTGATCTGTGCACTGATCGGATCGATCACCGTCCTCGTGATGATCCATTGATCAGGAGCATTTAGAAATTAATCACCAATGATACATGGCTTAAATTCTCAACTCTTGAGAATATGTATCATCATCTTATTAATTTCTTGGACGATTCATAGACACATAAACAATATGAATGAAAAGATGCCTTTTATTTATTCAATAATAAATAGTCAAGTACAAAATTATGTCCCTAGAATCAACAATGTGTCAGCCAAATTGGCTTCTAGGGCATACATCTAACAATCTCCCACTTGCACTAAAGCCAATTGGTCATATATCTTAGGCCCATCTTCTCAAGGTGGGCTTCAGTCTTTTTCTGACTCAGCTGCTTAGTGAACGGGTCTGCCACGTTATCCGCGGAGTCTACTCTCTGCACCTCTACATCATAGTCGCGTATGAAATGGAAGCGCCGCTCTATGTGCTTGGACTTCTGATGAGACCATGGCTCCATAGCTAGTGCTATGGTGCCAATGTTATCGCAGTAAAGTGTTATGGCATCTAATGACATTACACCCAACTCTGCAATTAACTTTTAATCAGAAGGTTTCCACTGCATCCTTAGATACGGCTTAAGATTCAGCTTCTAAGGTAGAATCTATAATGATCGGTTGTTTGGAACTCTTCCAATTTACTGAACCACAATTGCACATATTCTGATGTAGACTTTCTATCATCAATATGTGTGCATCCTTCTACCTTCAACTCTGATCTTCTTTCAAAGACCAAGAACATGTCCCTAGTTCTTCTCAAGTACTTAAGACTGTTCTTCACAGCTATCCAGTGCTTCTTGCCTGGATCCGACTGATATCTGCTTGTGACACTCACAGCAAGAGCTATATCAGGTCGTGTACACAGCATGGCATACATGAGGCTTCCTATTGCCGATGCATAGGGAATCTTGCTCATGCGTTGAATCTCTTCAGATGTGTTGGGGCACATCTTCTTGGAGAGATGAATTCCATGCCTTAGGGATAAGAGACCCCTCTTGGAGTTTTCCATGCTGAACCTCTTCAGCACCTCCTCTATGTACATCTTCTGTGACAGGCCAAGCATCCTTTTAGATCTATCTCTATAGACCTTTATTCCCAAAATATAGGATGCTTCCCCAAGGTCTTTCATGGAGAATTCTTTTGACAACCAGACCTTGACCGAGGTTAGCATGGAAATATCATTCCCAATCAGGAGAATGTCATCTACGTACAGTACGAGAAAAACGACAGCACTCCCACTAACCTTTTTGTAAACACATGGTTCCTCTTTGTTTTTGATGAAATCAAACGTTTTGATTGCATCATCGAAACGAGTGTTCCAACTCCGAGAGGCTTGCTTTAGTCCATAGATGGACCTTTGCAGCTTGCAGACCTTGTGATCTCCATCACTGGAAGTGAAACCCAAAGGCTGTTCCATATAGATATCTTCATCAAGATGTCCATTCAGGAAAGCAGTTTTCACATCCATCTGCCAGATTTCATAATCATGAAATGCTGCAATGGCAAGCAATGTTCGGATGGATTTTAGCATGGCTACAGGTAAAAAGGTCTCCTGATAGTCAATGCCTTCGCGCTGACTATACCCTTTCGCCACAAGCCTTGCCTTATAGGTCTCTACCTCTCCATCCGAACCTATCTTCCTTTTGTAGATCCATTTGCATCCAATAGGTACAATACCTTCTGGTGGATCTACTAAGGTCCAGACTTGGTTGGAACGCATGGAGTCTAACTCTGACTTCATAGCTTCCAGCCATTTCTCGGAATCGATATCAGATATCGCCTCGTTGTAGGTTTTGGGATCCTGTATGTGATCCCTATCTCCCACTAGGAACATTTCCTCGGTATCCTCTTCTAGTATACCTAAGTATCTATCGGGAGGATGGGAGACCCTACTAGATCTACGAGGTGGTCGAGGGACATCGTGTACTGGCTCTTTATGAATGGGTTCTATAGGATCCATGACTCGTTGCTTTTCAGAGACTTTCTCTTCAAGCTCAATTTTCCTCCCACTGCCTCTATCAAGGATAAACTAATTTTCCAAGAAGATGGCATGACGGCTCACAAACACATTGTGATCCTCTGAGACGTAAAAATTGTATCCTAATGACTCTTTAGGATATCCTATAAAACGAGCACTTATGGTCCTAGCCTCTAACTTGTCCGCCTGTAGTCTCTTGACGTGGGCCGGACATCCCCAAATCTTGAGATGACCCAGACTTGGTTTCTTACCATGCCATATCTCATACGGTGTGGTAGGAACGGATTTAGAGGGAACTCTATTCAATAAATAAATCGCTGTGAGTAAGGCATCTCTCCAAAGGAACATAGGTAAATCAGTGAAGCTCATCATGGACCTGACCATATCCAATAGGGTCCGATTTCTCCTCTCTGACACCCCGTTGAGTTGAGGTGTACCCGAAGGTGTCCATTGTGAGACTATGCCGTTTTCTTTGAGATAGTCCCGGAATTCTCCACTAAGGTATTCTCCTCCCCGATCTGATCGAAGAGCCTTAAGAGGTTTTCCAGTTTGTTTTTCTACTTCATTCTTGAACTCTTTGAACTTTTCAAAAGACTCAGACTTGTGTCTCATAAGATACACATACCCATACCGTGAGTAATCATCGGTAAAGGTAATGAAGTAAGAATAACGTCCCCTGGCTAGCACATCGAATGGGCCACATACATCTGTATGTACTAGGGCAAGTAATTCAGTGGTCCTCTCCCCATGTCCTACAAAGGGCAGTCTTGCCATTTTTCCTTGAAGACAGGACTCGCAAACTGGATATGACTCGGAAGTCAATGAGCCTAAAATCCCATCTTTATCCATTTTGTTCATTCTGTCTTCTCCAATATGGCCAAGTCTGAGGTGCCACAAATATCTTTGGTTTATCTCATCTCTGGATCTTTTGGATCCTTTGGCACTCACATCTTGCTCGGTAACATTCACAGATACATCCATATGTAAATGATAGAGACTGTCAATCATGAAACCGCGTGCGACTATTTTATTTCTTAAATAAATAGAACAGCAGTCTTTGTCAAATGTAAAAACATGACCTTCCTGTGCTAGACATGAAACAGAAATCAAATTTCTGCTAGCAACAGGTACATAATAGCAGTCTCTAAGTATTAAACTAAATCCAGATGGTAGTCGCAGATGGTAGGTGCCCACAGCCACAGCAGCAACTTTTGCCCCGTTGCCAATCCGAAGGGTTACCGCACCTTCCGCCAGCCTTCTACTTTCCTTTAGACCCTGCATGGTAGTGCACAAATGAGCACTAGAACCAGAATCTATAACCCAACTAGAAGTAGAAGAAACCGTTAGATTAGTTTCAATTATGAGCAAGTCTATACCTTCCGAAGGTGTGTCACCTTTCTTGTTCTTCAGGCTCTCGAGGTATGAAGGACAGTTTCTCTTCCAGTGGCCTTCGACATTGCAGTGGAAACATTTTCCTTTGTCGTTAGCCTTTTTCTTTTGAACTTCCTTCTTTGGCTTCTTGTCTTTCTTCTGCTTCTTTGCAGGCTTCTTTTTCTTCCAAGTAGACTTTCTCTTGGAACCAGAAGTCAACTCAGCAGCAAGGACATTGCCCCTTGAACCTTTCAAGGCTCCCTCAGCAGTTACCAACATGTTGATTAGTTCAGTCTTAGTGCATTCAATCTTATTCATGTGGTAGTTTACTATAAACTGACCAAATGAATCAGGAAGTGACTGTAGGATCAAATCCACTTGCAATTCCTTGTGCATGTCCATACCGAGCTTCTCAAGCTCCTCTAGGTCCTTGATCATGGTCAAACCGTGATCATGGACAGACTGCCCTTCGCGCATCTTCGCTTTGAAAAGCCTCTTGGACACTTCAAAACGAGCTGTGCGACTCTGCTCACCATACAACTCTTGCAGGTGCGCCAGTATGTCCCTAGCAGTCTTCATATTTTCATGCTGGCATTGGAGTTCATTAGACATGGATGCCATCATATAGCATTTTACTCTAATGTCATCATCCAACCACTTTTTATGCAACTCACGCTGAACATCAGTAGGACGTGCTGGTAGTGTGGGGATATCTGAATCGAGTATGTAGCCTATCTTCTCACAGTCCAAAACTATTTTGAGATTTCTAAGCCAGTCTTTGTAATTGGTTCCGGTCAGTCGGTTGGTCTCAAGAATACGGGTCAGAGGGTTTGAAGCCGACATTGTATCTGCAGAGAGTAAAGATTCTAGTTAGACTTTTGTACTTGATCCTAATCTGTTCTAAGGTCTTTTTAGAACAAATGTAACTCCCACTATTTTCTCGAATTCCTTACACTCCCCTGGTAGGAAGACGGAAGTCCCACACGACTAGGGTTTCTAGTGGGTACTGCGGTCCCACCGATTTACATGCCACCTCACCTAACAGTTATTGGTGACACATAGATGGATGAGTGTACAACTCTTGTACAATGCTTCTCAAGCATGTTGCAGTGTAACTTGGTCTCTAAGCCATGAAGACCTCACCTAACAGTTATTGGTCCCATTTCTTAGTTAAGTCAGACCCACCGTATAACCGTAGGAATAAAGTCGTCATTGGGTCCTCACCTAACAGTTATTGGTGCCCAACCCCACCTTTACCCTACAACATCTCATGTCTATAGAGAGGTCCAGCCCCCAGATGCAACTTGACCACTGTGTCCAGCCGAGACAAATCAACATCAGAAAGGCCTTAGCAGCTCTACTACAGTGGAAGACCTATTGACTTAATATTGGTTAATCAGGTCTTAGTGTTTGCAACTTGAGCCCTTCATAAGAGGTAATCGAACAATTGGCCAGGTAAGCAGGTGGGAGGCTCCCCTTACTCAGAGAGTAAGGTCCTAATTAAGTAACCACCTTTCATGCTTTCCTAGACACCAATTAGATCAATTAATCTAATATGACTTGCTCATGTCGGTTCACTCTCGACTTGATTGAGGAGGTTTTGATTTAGGTCTCAATTGGGTTTGCTACATCACATGTAAACCTATCTACCCGACTCGCATTCACATCACATGCAAACGGCACATCACAGGCAGTTATAATCGCAGCATCAAATTAAAGCTAAACTTTAAATAGGTGATGATCATGGATTCTAATTAGGTCGTATTACAAGCACATGCACATCAATCGATCAAGTGGTCTTCAACTCTTGAATTGGTTCCAAGCCTCCTTGATTCGATCCTTGATCAACTCTTGATCCCATCGCCATCAACCGCTTAGATCACCTTTCATCTCATGTCTTTGATTCAGCTTGATCGTTGATGTACATCACATCACAGAAATACAACCAGATGTAAAATAAAAATAAAAATAAATTACATCTCCTTTTAGGAGGCACGCAGGCCTCTCAAAATATCAAATAAGATGCATGCAAGCATCTGAAAAATTACATGACATCGCAGATCACATCGCAGGTCATTACATTTGATACCAAAAGGGTTTGAATCCTATGATCATCACCGTATGCAACAATTATAATTTTCAGATCTGAAAACTAACTGATTGTATCATGACATAGGTCGCTGATCATGCTAATCATGATTCTAAACTTTGTAATCCCATTAACAATGCATTTAGAATCATCTTTTTATCACATAAAAATCAGCATGCAAAAAATCAGCACCCCTGAAAAATCTGCATGCAGAATTTTTCAGCATGCATGATCATTCAATTTTCAGATCTAATAAGCCTTTAAATATTTAATTCCTACCTTAATCTACGAAGCCTAGGCTCTGATACCACTGTTGGGAACCCGCCCATGCCGCTGATATTTCAAAACAAAAATCAGATGGCAGCGGAAAGGGGCATGTGCGGGATCGACGTTCATCGCATGAACGTTGTTTCTAGACCTTTCGTAATTAGGTAAGAATTAAAACTTTTAAAACTATTAGGAAGATCAAATCTTCACCTTGCGCGGGTAGATGATCACCGCAAATCTGAATTCGTGGTTTTGGAAGAGGGTTCGCTTGAAGCCGTTCAAACGTCCGGCCTCTACGGGTATCCACACGAAGCAGGATCCGATCCAAGCTCTCTATCTCACCGGGGTGCTAGCTCCCTTGCAGAGATAGCTTTTGATGGCTGATCTCCTCTCTTTCAATCAACCCTTGATTGTGCTTGAGAGGAGAAAGAAGAAGGATGAAGATGGGAAGAAGATCAAAAGCCCCTGCAGCCTTCTTCTTTTTCCATGCGTTGGAGCCAAGGAAGAAGACCAAGAGGAGGGAGACGCCTCCTCTTCTTTTCCCTTTGCTGATGGCGGCTGAACCAAGGAGAGATGGAGAGGGGGTGGCCACGTGATGAAGAGGAGAAAGGTCCATCTAGGGCGCCGGCCCTAGTCCTCCTTTAATAAGGATGAAGGGCTCCTACAAGTTAGGAGCCCTTGACTACTTTCCAAGAGGGGGCGCCGGCCCCCCTTCTCTCTTCATGTCGCGCCAACTAAGTGAAGAGGGGCTGATGCCCCTCTTACTTGGTTAACCCAATCCTCTTCCAAAGAGGATTAGGTGCCTCTCTCATGGTTTAATCCTAATCTAATTAGGATTAGCCAAATTTGGGTTCAATCTACGCTAGTCCTAATCCAATTAGGACTTGAATGAATCATGACTTAATTGAACTCTTCAATCCTAATCCAATTAGGAGTCATGTTGATTCATTAGATTAATAATTAATTTAGACTTAAGGAATCCTAATCCAATTAGGATTTGTTTAATTTTAGTCCTAATCCAATTAGGACTTTATTTGAATTCGAAGTCCTAATCCAATTAGGATTTCTAGGAATCCTACTCCAAGTAGGAATCCAATTTTAATTCAAAGTTCCTAATCTCATTAGGATTGTAGGAATCCTATTCCAAGTAGGAATCCCAGTCCTACTCCAACTAGGATTCTCAGTCCTAATCCAATTAGGACTCTAGGAATCCTACCCAAAGTAGGATTCTTGTTTCAAGTCCAATTAATTAATTCTCTTTCCTTCTTCAACTTCTTATCAATCAAATTGATTACTTGTGATTCCTAATCACGATTTCAACCATCGGATCGGTCAATACTTCTAGTGTGTGTGACCCCATAGGTTCTACTCTGACTGGTAGTGAGATATATTGTGATCTCTATCTCAATATCATTGAAAACTCCTTTCAATGGGTTGGAACGATTCCAACTCAACTCATTAGGGTTTATCGATCATCAAGATAATCCCTATGAGTCCCACCATCCACCAGTGACACCTAGCAGCATGTAGTGGCTACCCAGTAGAATAGAAAGATGAACCTCTAGGTGCAGTTAACGTGTGATACAGTCCTACTATCGTGGATCCCTACAGGACGGAGGTCATGGACAACTCGTCAAACCCCATCGTTTGTCATATGTCAAGATTTATTCGACTTGAGTTCGCTAATGGAAAACTCTTTTTCCACTTTATATTACTGCCCTGGCCAAGGTCTTAGAACTCAGTCTAACAAATCACATAGGATCACTCCTCTTCTATCAAGGTCGATAGATTCCTTATAGGTGCATACCCTACTCCTACAGTGAACTTACTACAGCCAATCTACACTGCATGGACCCATATGGCTAGAGACCATGTATGTGTGCAGTCAAACTACAATAACCTCACTGTGAGTAGCCGAAGCACCGCAGGTCAAAGGACCAGTCACACTACTGCAACATCAAGCAAGTCACTGACGAGTGGATAGACATCCAAGTGACTTCTTGTCTTGGTCACGCTCAGTACCCTTGTTCTCTAACAAGCACCTGCACTATCACTTCAGTGTCCCTACACTGTGGACTCAAGTCTCGTCCATCCAGAAGGAAAGTGATCTGTGCACTGATCGGATCGATCACCGTCCTCGTGATGATCCATTGATCAGGAGCATTTAGAAATTAATCACCAATGATACATGGCTTAAATTCTCAACTCTTGAGAATATGTATCATCATCTTATTAATTTCTTGGACGATTCATAGACACATAAACAATATGAATGAAAAGATGCCTTTTATTTATTCAATAATAAATAGTCAAGTACAAAATTATGTCCCTAGAATCAACAATGTGTCAGCCAAATTGGCTTCTAGGGCATACATCTAACAACTATCATTCAAATGAGATAGATTTAGATAGGGATAGGGGTATAGCGTTGGGCTAAAATGTTAGAAATTCTAAGTTACAGCTACTTAGGATAGAAACTACTGGTAGATTAAGAAATAAGATAAAATAAGTTGTATTGATTTGGATTGTTGAAGAATTTTTACAAAGTACAAGTTCCACTTATTTATAGTAAAAGATAATAATTTTTCTCTTTGATAGTTGCCACCATATCTGGCCTCCACTTTTGGCGATTCCAGTAACTAACGCTGATTATCCTCCACCACACATGTTTGTTAGCATGTTCGCCCTACATCAAATGTTAGATCAATAATCTTATCAGCCTTAGCTTATCTTGACATGGCTTACATTTGCCATCTCTTTTATTCAGTGTATAATACAATTCTTGTACTTGGAAGTATGTGTTAGAAGTATGCCCTAGAAGCCAAGGTAGCTGACGCATATTTGTAATCTGGAGCATAAATTTGTATTTTGATACTTATTAATAAATAAGATTGGGCAATTGTTCATCATTCATGTTTATATGTATCCATGCATCGTCCAAGAAATTAATAGATGATGACACATATTTTCAAGAAGTTGAGAATTTGAGGCACGTGTCATTAGGGATTAATTTCTAAATGCTCCTGATCGATGGATCCATCACGAGGGACGGTGATCGATCCGCTGAGATTAGTGCACAGATCACTTAGTCAAATGGACGAGTCTCAAGTCCACGGTGTAGAGACATTGGAGTGATTGTGCGAGTACTTGTTAGAGAACAAGGTACTGAGCGTGACCAAAGAAAGTAGTCACATGGATGTCTATCCACTCGTCAGTGACTACTTATGCTGCAGTTGTATAACTAGTCCTTTGACCTGCGATGCCTCAACTATTCACTATGAGGTTGATGTAGTTTGACGAGCATTTGAACTTGGGCCCAAGCCATTCGGATCCTTGTAGTGCGGATTGGCTGCAGTAGGTTTATTTTGGAATAGGGCTGCATCTAGATGGGATCAATCGATCTTGATAGATTAGAAGTGATTCTATGTGATTTATGAGACTGAGTTCGATAAATTTCTGATCAGGTATTTTGGAAAAAGAGTTTTCCATATCTCGAACTGGAAGTCGAATAAATTTAATATATGACGGACGATGGGGTTTGACGAGATATCCATAACCTCCGTCATGTCGGAATTCATGATAGAGGGACTATATCATATGCTAACTGCATTGAGAGGTTCAAACATTCCATTCTGCTGGGTTGCCACCACATACTGCTAGATGTCACTAATGAATTGTGAGACTCAAAGGCATTCACCTGGTGATCAATGAATCCTAAGAGTAGAATTGAAATAGTTTCAGTCCACTAAAAGGAGTTTCAGTGATATTAAGATAGATATCTCAATATGTCTCATACCAGTCAGAATAGAACCTACAGGGTCATACACATAGAGGATTTAATTAGTCAGACTATCATAATTGTGATTTAGAATCTCAATTAAAGTAATTATCAATATGATTGGTAATTGAATTAACCCACTAAGTGTTAGTGAGTTAATGGAAGAATAATTAAGTCGAATTGATTGCAATTAGATTGCAATTGGGCTGATTTAATGAGCCAAATCAAATTGGGTTTGACCCAAATTGATTTGGGTTCATGATTGGGTCAATTTGATTAAACCAGAATTTGTGTGGATTTTAAAGTCGACATGTCGTCGTAGAATGAATATGACTTAAGTCGTGTTCACACTATGCAGATTTTAAAGTCCACATGGCGTCGTAGGATGCATGCTCCCAATTAATTCTTCTAATGTGATTAAGAGTTAGCCTAAGTCCTAAGGTGAGGAATTGAGGATTAATCAAGTTCTAATGTGATTAAGAATTGGAGATTAATCAAGTCCTAATGTGATTAGGAATTGGAAAACCCTAGGGCCCTCATCCATAAATAGGAGGCGTGTGAGAGCCTTCTTTAAGATTTTCTTCCCACGCCTCCACCCTCTTCCTCTCCTCCTTCTCCAAGGCAGCAAGAGGAGAGCTTTCTCCTCTTCTCACGTCAGCAAGGAGAAGACCATCTTTTTCCTCCTCCAAGGCGTTGGAAAGAGACAAGAAGAATCAAAGGGAGAGAGCCATATGCCAAGGAAAGGAGAGTCCTTTCTTCCCATGCCTTGAGCCCTACTTCTTCCTCCTTGTCTATGGCAGCAAGAGGGATCTTCCTTCTCTTCCTCCATGGTAGCAAGGCAAGGAAGTTCCACGGTAAAAGCATCATCCTTCTCTTCCTCCATCGCGAGCAAGATTGAAGTAGAAAAGGTTCTTCTTCAAAGAGGTATGCTGCAGATTTTTATCTTCCAATCTATTTGATAGTAATGAGAGGTCTTTGCAAGGAGCTAGCACTCCGGTAAGATCCTATCTCAGATGATTAGATCCTTGTGTGGATATCTGTAGAGGCCGGACATGTGTGCGGCTTAACTAGAAACCTAAAAAGATCATCAGGCTACGGTGTTCTACACCTGCAGAATTTTTGAAGATGAGATCTTCAAATCTATAACTTCTGATTTTCATTTTAGTTTTATGAATCTTAATCAACCCTCCTCAGATCCTAATCTTTCCTTCCTAATGAGTTCAAAGATCTTCTGGATTTGGATCCAGAAATTTTTTTGAATTCTACGATCCGAGGCACGTTCATGCGATGAACGACGTTCCGTGCGAATTCCGCTGCGAATGTCGCATCATACGGGGCGTATCTCAGCAGTATGTATCTCTAAGACCTCTTCAATCGTCTCTGTATACTTCTACGTATTGTAGTTGATTATGGCTAGGTCTTAAGCTTTTTAGCCTGCTTATAATAAAATGACCAAACCCTCCTATTTCGATCTGTGCCTTCTCACTTGGTGAAATTTATGACGACCCTCATCTGCTCTGATTCCATCAACAACGATCCACGTTGTGTTTACACTCAACTGCCACATAGATTGCTATGATGGGATGGAAACAATGCTCTCCATATCTCATTAGCCAATGATCGAGGGGCTGATGAGATATTTGTCATCATCCTCTCGATACCTAGAAAATAAAATTCTGCAATTATAGTCTTGATTTGTTAACTGAGTATTGACGTTATGTCGAAGCATCACTTCTACTTTTGATAATCTGCTTACATCTTTTTTATTTCTGTTGAGCTCTCTGCTTTTGCCACACATCTTCCTTCATGGAACACTCTTGTGTATTGGATCATTGCACACATTACTCAAAGGATCTTCCATATCCATGGGGATCCGACGTTATCTTTTGTATTAATGGAGATTTTGATTTACTTTCCAATAAGGCTTTCTTTTTCTCTATAAATAGGCACTATGTCTTTCTCCTTGGTGCTTATCTTTCTTCCTTCTCCCACTACTCATGCCTCTCCTTGATCTCCTTTTATTTATTATGATGAGTAGAATTGAGTATTGGTTGGAGCAACCCATTTGTTTTGATTTATCGACTTCTAACTGATTGGCCAAATTGGAGTACCATCACAAATTGGGGTATCATCACAAACAAATTGTATTGCCGAATTGGAATACTATCACTAGAGGCTTGCTTGATTAGGGCTTCTAAATCGATGAATCAACATCTTTTCAACTGGCCTTTGGCCAATCCCATGCCCTCAACTTTTTTAGGCTGGTTCAGATGGACCCTTTCCCATTTTTGCTTCTATCAGTTGGATCCACACCCAAGCTCTAAGCTTGCTGCACACAATTTACCTCCACTGCAACTGAAGATGATGTGTAAGGGTAGACCACTGGATCGTCCTAAAGCTTTGACGAGACAACGACAAAGGACCTATTAGCATAGTTTAGGAGGGAAATGGGCATCTTGAGAGTATTAGTTCATTTGTTCTTGTGTTTATGCTTGTGATACTGATGTAGTTGTATTAGTTGAAAGTAATAAAGTAGCATGGCCTTCTAAATTTTGTGGTTTCTTGTGTGCCACTCGCAAGGTTACGTACTTCTCATTAATGGTTCAGCCATGAATATGCTTCAACATTCAGCCTACTTTCAACGGATTAAGCCAATAATCTTCAACACAAACTCGCAAAGATTTTTTATTTTCATAATTAATTAGACAACCCAGAAGAATTGGATTGAGTCTCTTGAAGTAGAGCTGATGTTCACTAAGAATAATGACTTCTAAAGAGAGAACAAGAGTAGCCTACGACCTGACATCCAAAACTCTCCAAGAAGAGTGGAAGAGACTAAAAGAATTGTGAAAAGAATGTAGAATGGAATCCATCATAATAAGGCATTATTATTTGTATGAGTCTCTTGGCTGAAACTTTTATAGAATTACTTCTTACTAGAAATATAAAATTATTTATTTATTTCACTTTCAAACCAAATTTATCACTTTTCTAATCTTCCAATGGCTTTTTTATATTGTATCGAGATCAATACTATCCAGGATAAATCGACGCTTGTGTTGTCATGTTGCCCTTGGCATACACACTTTGAATACATGTCATAGTGAAAAATTCTAGAAATACCCTTTGAGTAGGTTGTTCCCCAGCCCTCGTGATGTTTATGGCTCGTGTTATAATGCCATTATAATTTTGTCCTTCACTCTTGGGCAAATGATCATGAATTATTGTTGGCATGGACTTGCTAACTACACCGGTGATCCTCTGCAGTTCACCATGATCGATAATTTCCAATATCGTCCAAGTATTGATAGAAGTATCCCTCATTAGTTTAGTCTGACATAACCTTGCTAGCGTAAATTCCATACTACCTCAGTCAATAGATTCCAAGGGCTCAAACGAATAGTCTTCGGTCAATCTCTCCTAATGAGTGGTCTTCAATTTAGATTGTTCACAAACCATAGTAAATCTATATAAAATCGATTCATTCCCCATGAGGATGGAATTGGTTTCCTCTTCCACAATATATGTTGAATGTACTATGGTTGAACATATTGGCTTTCACCATAGAAATACGTTTTTCAATATATTATACTTTGACGCCAAAGATGCTACATATCATTCCATAAGTGACCTTAACACAACGGTTACTTTTGTTAGGAGTATGCCCTATTAGCCAATTTGGCAGACGCATTGTAATAGTTTTGGAGGCATGAAATTTGAATTTGATCTTTTATTAATTAATAAAATTAGGCATTTTGTTCATTCATATTATTATGTGTCCATGAATCATCCTAGAAATTAATAAAATAATAATACATATTCTCAAGAGTTGAGAATTTAAGGCATGTATAATTAATAGTTAATTTGAATAGCTCCTGATCGATGGATCATCACATAGAACGATGATCGATTCAATGAGATTAGTGCACAGATCACTTTCTTTGATGGACGAGTCTTAAGTCCATGGTGTAGGGACATTGGGGTGATTGTGCAAGTGCTTGTTAGAGAACAAGAATACTGAGCGTGACCAAAGCAATAAGTCACTTGATGTCTATCCACTCGTCAGTGACTTACTTGATACTGCAGTTGTATGATTAGTACTTAGACCTGCGATGCCTCTGCTAATCACGATAAGGTTGCTGTAGTTTGACGAGCACATAAACATGGGCCCTAAGGGTCCTTGTGATGCAGATTGGCTACAGTAGTTTTACTGTCGGATTAGGGTTGCATCTAGATGGAATCTATCGATCTTGATAGACTAGGAGTGATCCTATGTGATTTATGAGACTAAGTTCGAAAGACCTTGGCCAGGGCAGTTCTGGAAAAAGAGTTTTCTAATCTCGAACTTGAGTCAAATAAATTTGACATAAGACAAACGATGGGTTTGATGAGTTATCCATAACCTCTGTCATGTCAAGATCCATGATAGAGGTATTGTATCATACGCTAACTACACCTAGAGGTTCATCCCTTCTGTTCTGCTGGGTTGTCACTATATGCTGCTAGGTGTCACTAGTGGATTGCGAGACTCGAAGGCATTCACTTGGTGATCAGTGAACCCTAAGAGTAGAGTTGAAATCGTTTCATCCATTGAAAAAAGTTTCGATGATATTATGATAGGGATCATAATATATCTCACTACCAGTCAGAATAGAACCTATGGGGTCACACACATTAGAGGTTTTGATCGTTCCGACGGTTGGATAGCGATTTAGAATCGCAATTAAAATTGATTGTCAATTGAATCAACCCGCTAAGAGTTAGTAAGTTAAAAGAAGAAGGAATTGTAATTGGATTACAATTTAATTGATTTAATTGGACCTAATTAAATTAGGCTTAACCTTATTGAATAAGGATGGGAAGGCCTAATTAATTAAGACTCCTTATTAGATAAGGAACTTGATTCATGAAGTCCAATTCAAGTCCTAATTGGATTAGGATTCATATAAATCAATTTGGAGGACACATTAGGTTCTAATTGGATTAGAATTCAATTGATAAAGTGGGACCATATAATTCCTAATTAGATTAGGAAATCAATGCATGAAAACTAGGAAAAAATCTTCCTTTATGCCGAGTGGAGCAAAGAAGGAAAGAAGGAGGTCTGCCCCTCCTCCTTCCTAGTTAGGTCCCATGCCACATGGAGGGCCAGATGCTCCTCCTCCTCGTTCACGCGGATTGCCACATGGCATGAGCACATCCCTTGGATTCTCTTCAAACTCTTTTAAGTAAGGGTTGTGATAGAATTAAGTAAGAGATGTTGCAGATTTTAGAGGGATGAATCAAGAAGTTATTGATCTCTGAAATTATTTCTTGTCTGTATAAGTATGAGATGCCTATTTAAAGGACCCTGGTGTGAAGCATAATAGCATTGAAGCCCTCTGCTGCCGCCACCCTCTCCCTCCTTCCCTTTGGTGTGAGCAAGAGAGAAAGAAGAAGAGCCGCCGTCTTCTTCTTCCTCCCCTTCGACGTTCGTCATCTTCCTTCTTCTTCCTCTCAAAGTGATCAAGGAGTTGATTAAAGGAGAGAAATTTAGCCATCAAAGGTGATCTCTGCAAGGGAGCTAGCACCCCGGTGAGATCTTGGAGCGATCTGTACCTCGTGTGGATACTTGTAGAGGTCGGACGCTTGCGCGGCTTCAAGAGAACCAGAAATCCTGCGATCATCAGATAGCGATGAAGTTCTATCCGCTCAAAGGTAAAGATTAGATCTTTATAAATTTTATATAATTAGGAATTGTAGTTTATCTGAAATTAATCTAGTCTTTTAATTTTAATCTTTCCTTTAGATTTCATAAATCCGAGTTAGAGAACTCTAATTTTTTTTTGAAATCTACGTTCCATAGAACGTTCATGAGATGAACAACCCTGCGTGTGTCTTTCCGCTGCGATCGTCGCAACGTGTACGGGGTTAATCCGACAACTTTCTCTATAGCTACTTTTTTGTCTTCCTTCTGTAAGAGAATGATGGCAACTACACAATGTTCCAAAAGGCATGTCATAAAATTTATTTGTGCTAAGTTGCTTCCGCACCTCCAAAAGGGGATAGGCGTGCCAAAGATCTTGTTAGCACAAGTCTAATATCAAAGGTAGATGGATTTATAGACATGCTACTAATGCTGGATTTGCTGGAAAGATAGTAATTAAAGGGAGGATAGAGAATAATGTGAGTCCAGATGCCTTGACCTTCAAAAAGTTTTGCCACCATCACACCACTATTTTGAAAGAGATCAATCTAGCTAGGGATAGAGGTAGATTAAGAACTAAGATAAGTTAAACAACATTGATTTTGATTGTCAAAGAATTTTTACAAGGTGCAATTTTCACTTATTTATTTTAAAAAATAATCAGCGCCAACTCCAACAATTGCCACCATGTCTGGGCCCCACTCCTAGCTATTCCGATAACTAATGCTAGTTATTCTTCACTATGTATGTTCATGAGCATAGTTGCCACTACAAAAGAAGGAATAACTCCCGACGGTTTTTTTTGCCTCTACCGACGCTTATAAGCGTCGGCGAATTCCTAGCCCACGCTTCACAAAGCGTGGGTCAGACGTCGGGCAGGTGGGCGTGGGTCGGGTTTAACCCGACGCGTTAAAAAAGCGTCGTCGGTCTTTGCCGACGCTTTTAAGCGTCGTTCCGCCGACGCTTATAAGCGTCGGCGATAACGGTTGGTTAGGCCGACGCTTAAAAGCGTCATTAAAGACGTGCCAGTTTACGTTCCGGTTGGGCGTGGGTCGGGTTTAACCGGTCTATGCCGACGCTTTTAAGCGTCGTTCGTTTCCTAAGACGCCGACGCTTATAAGCGTCGTTAAAGGCGTGCCAATACTTTACGTTCCGGTTGCTTTTCCCGACGCTTATAAGCGTCGGCATTAATTTTTTTTTAAAAAAAAAATTTTTATGAAAGTAATTTTTAAGTACTCTGTGTACATTAAATTCTAACAAAACAATAGAAACAAATACACTGAATCACATATATAACAAAATACGAGTCACAAACAAGAACTTTGATTACATTCATATTATCATATTTGATTACATTGTACTTCAAAAACATTCTAAAAACATACAAGTCAAATTCCTACGTACACAATCTACAATATGTATCAAGGGTCGGCATCATCATCTCTACAATATTGTCATTAAGCTTGGGGCGAGCCCAGTCAACCAAGCTCTGCTCCTTGCTCGGGCGAGTCTTGTCCACAGACCGGAGTCTTCTTAAGCTCTGCTCTGCTCCGCTCCTTGCTCGGGCGAGTATTGTCATTAAACATTCTAAAAGATATTGAAAGAATTCTTGCGACTGCAACAACAAAAATTACCATTTATTGGGTTAGATTATATAATAATAGAAAGTGTGTGCTGCAAAACTACAATGAGCCTTGAGGAAGTAGGGTTTTAAGAGTCATAAAACATTAAGTAATCTCCACGAACGTAACATTCACAAATTCACATGATAACCTGTCAGCTATAGTAAAACAATTATAAGATTATCGGGTTATCGATTTCTATTGCATTAATACAGGCAGCTTAATACAATAAAAATATAAAAATCCTGTCAATGCGAGATTCCAAAGGCTTTGGTCTGTACCAAATGGAACAGATAAAATAAAGAATGTGCATAATGTTGGTAACAAAGCAGAACATGAAATAAAAAGATATTAGGGGATCATGTACCTTCAAGGAACCAATAGTAGCATTTTGAGGAATCTCAACAAAAAGTTCTGGCACCTTGAAGGACTTGATGCTAAGTTTCATTGAAAGAAAAGGACAGTACACCTCAGAACCTTGCATCAAGAAACAATATGATCAATAATTTGAAAATGGTATCAAGTGATCCGTACGTACAAAGTCGTCCATAAATGCCAATCTGTAGTGATCCTGGGACAAGCTGGCAATCACAAAGCATAAGCCCTGCCTCCATGCCTGTTCCATTCAGAAAAAAGATTGATACAATCAGAAAATATAGAATATCTTGTCCACAGACCGGCGTCCTGTTAAGAGCTCAAGAAGGACAACCCCGAAGCTGTAGACATCACTCCTAGCTGTCAAGTGACCTGCTCATAGAATAAAATATGATTCAAAATGAACTCACAGCAATTAATTAGAAAAGCAAATGAATGGATGTTGCATTCCATTCTAACAATGAAGGAAAGCGGAAGAAGGCACATAGGTTTTGATAGATTCTACTTATCATGTTGCTCAAAAAAGATCTCATGATCATCATACAAGATTAATCAAAGGAATCTCCAAAATTTTAAAAACATACAAGTCAAATTCCTACGTACACAATCTACAATATGTATCAAGGGTCGGCATCATCATCTCTACGAGTAGATGAAGTATCATCAACCTACAAAAAAAAATATTTTAGAAACTAAAAATACGAAAGTCATCACGCTCATACAAGAATACATTATAATTACATAAAATATTCAAATAGATTTAGTTATGTACCGGAGGAGCAAATCTCTGCAAAAAGGATGAAATATGGTCAAGCTGATCTTGCAAAGATTGTATCTTCAACTCTTGGCTCTGCTTCAACTCCTCCATATCGGTCCTATGACTCTGACTCATCTCCTCTATCCTTGTCTCATATGACTGCTTTATCTGTGCCATCTCTGCCTTCAGACTACAAACCTCTGCAGTGCTACTACCTTGTCTAGCATCTTGGGTATATCGGCTCACTGCAGACAACTGAGTGGGGGTAACTCCAACACCATAACCCCTCACTCGACCATAACGTTCTGGGCCCATTAATTCGGTATAGACCTGAGCCTCGACGCGACTGGCCGCATCGGATGATGATGACTCCCCGACACGCTCTGAAATAAGAGTTGTAGCTCTTTCCTATATATCTCTCAAAAAAAATGTCACATTAATATTTAAAAAAATTTAAATTTTTTTAAAAAAATATTCTGAACAAAGCAAAAATGAATACATACAACTATATCTCTCGACTCGTCCCGGACAAAGCTGCCATCTTGGTGAGTGTGGGTCATCTTATAAAACTCTACCTCACCAGGCTCCCTTCCATGCTCTACTATCTACACATACGGAAAGTATATTGGCAAACTATATATTATGATACGTGCTATATGTTAGTAAAATTTCAAATAGTTTCAAAAGAACTTACGAATTCATTTCTACGTCTCGCATAACTCTTCGAGCCTGAAGTATGAGGAACTGCTTGAGATGCTCGTGCAGCTCTGCCAATATTAGAATATGTCTGCCAAAATAAAAGCACACAGTATAATATGATTCAATGTATATATTTGCAATCTATATTAATAATAAAGATAATATAAAATATTGAAACAATATACGTGACCTGTCCTCTTTCAGAAAACCAGTAGTGAACAAGCTCCCTCCACTGCTGAGGGTATACATCAGGAGGAGTCACACGAGCAACCTCCTCCTCTGTCATACCCTCGCGCTTGAAGTCCGTCTTCAATTTTGCTTTATATTCTTTCCATTTGCGATTGAGGGACTTTAGCACCCAATCATGGCTCTCTGGAGGGAGTACAAACTTATCCTACAACAAGATTCAGAATGTTATAATAATATTAAACATCTAAAATAAAATTATGATACTAAGCAAATTAATATACAGGAGGTGTCGAATTAAAAAGAATAAATTCAATTCATTACCTGTATAAGTCTAAGAAGCTCAACCTTATACGAAGGAAGCATGTCATTCCACTTCGTATAGTTGAGTGGACACAGCTGACCCTTGCGTGTAACCGATCCTAAAAAGCTTGATAGTAGACTTCCAGCTCTATTGATGGGCTGCCCTAATTCGTTGCATCGGATGATGATCTTCTCACCCGGAGGAAGCTTCCACACATCCTTTGCTTGAGTGGGTCCCCGTCTCGTCCTCACCGTCCCTTGTCCATCTATTAAAATTAAAAAGTCTTAAAAAGTTGAAGACAAATATGAACATAAAATATGAACTTTAAATCGAATTACCCTGGATCCGGAGCTCATCCTCCGGACAATCAGCAGGAGGCTCGTGCTGAGATCCTGACTCGTGCTGCTGGTGCTCACATGGCTGCTGGGACTGCAGGGACTGCTCAGAAGTAGATCCCACTTGAGAATGTTGGAACTCCATATCTCTAAATCGTCTCCCTCGAGGTATATTGTTACCTGGAATGCACAAAAAAGAATCGTCTCCCTTTTGTTTTTTCCTTATTTTTTGATTCTAACAACAGAACATTCAAAAGTCATACAAGGATAGGTGGTTGATTGCTCTAATTCTATTGGCTTCTTGAATCTTTGCAGTAAAGGTATTTAAGTGTGAAAGGGTTTTGGTTGATAGCTAAAAGAACTTTGGCTTTAGATTTGTTCTATAGTTTAATTTTCTGCAATTTCATGGTAACTGAACTTGTGGGAAAAAGCAGAACTCGGAATATGATAATAGAATACACATAAGTAATGTTATCCTAGACTGCCAAATTTTAGTTTCTAGCCCTTTGACATGAGGTTAAGGTTCACTCATATATAAGGACCACCTTTTTTTTTAATTCTGCATGCATTTACCATTTCAATAAATTGTTCTCCATTTGTCCTCAACTATTGCAATCATACACCCACTACCATTGTAACCTTTTCTTCTCACCATGCATTACCTTGAGCTTTAATATCCTTACCACACTCATTTGATTGGATCAACTTTATTACCCAACATTTTGTACTCAACTTTCTGAATGCTCTACTGCCTTAACTACGACTCTCTAATGCATGTGCTGGTTACATAATTTCCAAAATGCATATAATCACATCTATAATTCGGTACAACTCATCGTTGTCTACTTCTCTGTTGTTTTGTTTGATTGGTCCAATGAAATTAAAATGAGTTTAGTGGAAGAATTTATAGCTATCCCTTGAAATGGAGCATCATATCTGTATCTGCTTTCATTGAAGTTGCATTCCTTGTACTTCTTTCAGTTATATTGATCTTTAGAGCCTTATCATACTAGATTTCATTGCATTCCCTTAAAAACATTAGACAGCAAATGACAAGGAGTACCTCCTAAAAAAAAATAAATTAATAAATTAACCAAGCGTCCTCTGTTACTTCATGCTTTGGTGATGGCATTAGCATATGATGTATACTTCCTGTCAAGTGTTTTTTTTTTTCTTTTATGAATTTATCTTTTAAGAACCCAGGACCATTGATATTTCTGCTCGTTAAATGCATATCATTAAATGCAGTTGCTTTGAAGGGAAAGGCACAAGTGGGCTTCTTGTGCCATATCATATTCTTTTCTTGTGTCATGTCATAAATGTATATTGGAGCAGGAGAACCCAAGAAATTTACTTGGAGCATGAGAACCCAAGTAAATTTTCACATGTGTATAAAGTAAATGTATAAAGAAATGCTTTGTAAAATGAAATAATTAATAAATAGGGCATTTTTTTCTTACTTCTGAATCAACAACAGTAATTGTAAAATGTGATTGCGGATAACTTCACGGCTCTTTCTTACTGCAGATTCTTTGCACAAAAGAACAAGCTCATCTACCAATCTGAGCAGAAGAATAACAAGTCAGCAGTAGCTTCTATTCAACAGAATCCACAACTAAATAATTAATTAGCAGACTATCTAAATTATAAACGAGATTAAAATACAAAATATTTTCACCCAAGATTCAATCAAGAGTTCAAGATTTCCATCTTGTTTCCTAATGGGAAGGATTGGCTGTCAAAAAGGAACTAATACAGATAGAGACAATTAACACCAAGTAAATTCATCCAGGTTCTATATACACCCCCCCTATTGCTCAGGACACCCCCCAAAAATTAAAAAAAAATTAAATACTCTCTACACCCCCCCATTTGCTAAGGACACCCCTAAAAAATTAAAAATACCTAAATTACCCCCCACCCTCCCCACCCCCTCACCTAAATTGCTCTCTACACCCCCCAAACCCCCCCCCCCCACCCCGCTCTTCCCCTCCAAAACACCCGTAACCCTTCCGCCCAAAAAACCAGCCTCAAGCACCTCGCCGGCGGCCAAACCCCCTCCGTCTCCCCCTTCTCCCTCTCGTCGCCGGTCGGTGCAGTGCACCTCGCCAACGCCCAAAACCCCCCCGTTCCCCCTTCTCCCTCTCGTCGCCGGCATTCTCCCGATCTCCGACCACCTCGCCGGCTTCTCCCGGAACCACCTCCCCGGCCATCTCCCGAGCAACGAGCACCTCGCCGGCGCCTCCACGACCACCTCGAGGTAGCTCCCCCCCCCCCCGCCTCCAGTGCTCCGTTCGGCACTGGATCGCCGAACAGAACCCTTCTGTTCGGCTGAACAGTGCCGAACAGAAGCCCTCTGTTCGGCAACCCTCAACCGAACAGAAGGCTTCTGTTCGGCTGCACGGTGCCGAACAGAAGCCTTCTGTTCGGCTTCTGTTCGGCTGCACAGTGCCGAACAGAAGGGTTCTGTCCGGCACCGTGCAGCCGAACAGAAGCCTTCTGTTCGGCTCTGTGCAGCCGAACAGAAGCCTTCTGTTCGGCACTGTGCAGCCGAACAGAAGGCTTCTGGTGCCAAATCGCGTGCCGTGCTGAATTTTGTGCCGAACATTTATGTATGCAATTGAATTATTTTCTTTGATATAGCCTAACATTGAATTTCTATATTTTCAGACATGGATCCCCGTCCCGCCAGAGTTAGACCTACGGCGTCAGCTAGGAGACGTCGTGCTAGGATTGCTTCTCCCGAGCCTGCTCATATGCCATCGGACTCTCCTGAGTCAAAGCATGATGATATGCCCGCTAGGGGCGAAGACGATGAGTCCGTTGGACCATGTCCAGGAGGTCCAGAGGATGAGTCCGTCCTGATCAGTTTCAGGACGCATATAGCAGCTTCCATCTGGAGGCAACAGGTATTGTTTATTTGTTATAGCATTATATTTTGTTTATTGATGTTTTATAAAGTAGTAGTAATTATACATTTATATTACAGGAACGAGCTCCACTAAAGTGCATGAACCATACTGCCAAGGTTGGTGAATGGAAGTGGTGGTCTTCAAACCAACCAAATACCAGGTTCAGAGCACTATTGAGGCAGTCGGGCCTCGTAGAGTTAGTACAGTGCTCTTATCGATTCATCGATAAGATTCTGATTTCGGGCTTCGTAGAGAGATGGCAGCCCGAAACGAACACCTTCCATATACCATTTGGCGAGATCACTATCACGTTGGATGATGTATCCGCCATTTTAGGGATTCCTGTCGCAGGTTCCTCAGTATCAGTTTCTCCTGAGAGGATGAGTGATCGGGATGCTGAGGAGCTACTTGTGGAGTTGTTGGGGGTGTCAGCTGGAGACGCGCGTCAGGAGGTACTGTCATCGCGCGGTCAGTCTGTGAGGATGGAGTGGCTGAGGACTCAGTTTCACTCTGTATCTGATAGAGACAGGCAGCAGAGGATAGAGTGTGCAGCACGAGCCTATTTGTTATTTTTGTTAGGCTGCACACTCCTTTGCTGATAAGAGTGGGACCAGGGTGCCTATAGCGTATCTGTGTTTACTGCGGGATCTGGATAGGGTGAGCACATATGCCTGGGGTACAGCTGCCTTAGCATATTTGTATCGGCAGTTGGGGATTGCGTCGAGGTCATCAGTGAGACAGATCAGTGGTTATATGACGCTTCTGCAGGCATGGATTTATGAGCATTTTCCAGCACTCAGTCCTCACCCGTCGCTCGAGTATACTGATGCCAGTCCCCGCGTGCACCGCTGGATGCCCGGTACTCCATCCCGTACCACAATGGACCATTTAGTGGTTCTACGTGAGTCATTGGACCTTTTGAGCATCGATGAGGTACGTATCATATTACCATTTGCTTGTGTTTGTCAGTACTTTTAATATGCGATATAGTATAAAACTGAAATGGACCTTTTGTTTTGCAGGTTATTTGGGATCCCCATCATCGGCTTCGGGGAGATCGCCCATATATACCCGTCGCATTTTTTAGTGGCTCCATCAAGTGCCTTGATATCGTAGAACCCTATCATCCAGAAAGGGTTCTTAGACAGTTTGGTCGTATTCAGACCATCCCTCGAGCGCCACTAGCCCCTACGCGAGCCAACAGAGGTTCCACAGCAGGCTCGTACCGGATACATTACTCCTATATGGATCAGCTTTGGGAGCGGTGGGAGGACCACGTGCTGAGCCAGGCGAGCAGGAGCCACCCAGTTACCCGGCCATCAGACAGCGTACCGGGATACATGGAGTGGTATCTCCGTATCACGCACGTTGCAGTTCAGCCTCCTCATCTGCGCTCGAGTACTCATTCTGGAGCTAGGGGAGGTCATGATGATGCTGACATGCACCGGCGGCGTAATGCAGCTGCACTCGGTATCAGTACCGACATTGTACGGATGGGTCCCTCAGAGGCTACGTCACTAGGTGCCGGGCACCTATATGAGCTATTTCTCAGATGCATCAGGTACTTCTGGGTGATGAGCCTGGCCCGAGTACAGCACCCTCTCATTCGGATCCAGGACCCTCTCATTCGGACGTACAGCAGTACACGCGTCGACGATGGCGTCATAGGGATTGATGATGGAGCCTTTGTAATCTTTGTAAAGCCTTTGATATTAATAAAAAATATATATTTTTGGTACATTTACGTGTAATCTTTGTAAAGCCTGGCCCGTTCTATTTTACACAAATATAACAGTGCACATAACAATCAATCTAACAATGCGAAGACAGATATTTTTTGATTTATATTGATGATGGAGTTTCACAGTACATGACTCTAAGAGGCCAAAAAAATTTACAACTTTCAAAAATTGTACATATATAAACAATCAATCTAACTCTACTGTCTTGCCTCCACCTCCCCCTGAGGAGATGGAGTCCCGTGGGGGGTTTGACCCTGAATCTGATACGACTGATGTTCTGCCTCCACCTCCCCCTGAGGTACCTCCAAATGTTGTTCCAATCAAAGCTGACCCTGGACAAAGTTCCCCTCCAAAAAAGGCAGCAAAGCCTAAGAGGGTGCCAGTGGCAAGACCTGGCCTTGCAAGGAGAGGGCAGCCGATTAACCTCTTAACCAAGAACATCACAGAGCCCTCTTTTCCAACAAATGTGTTAATCATCTGCTCAAGCTTGTCACCGTTAAGTTCTTGTACATCAGAAAGGTCTATTAGTTCCCCTGTTTGATTTGTTTGCTCCCACCAGCTCTTAAGTATGTTTCTGTTTACATCTGAAATCTCAACGGAAACAACAGTCGTCATATGTATTCCCAGCTGATGATGGAGTTTCACAGTACATGACTCTAAGAGCCCAAAAAAATTTACAACTTTCAAAAATTGTACATATATAAATAATCAATCTAACTCTACTGTCTCGCTAATTATAACATTAGGTGAGATGCTCTCTTTGAACTGTTGAATCCGTGCTTCATATGAATTTTCCCATCCGGTAGCACAAGGAAGATGATATTTTCGCCAGTTGGTCGCTACTGGCGGAACGGGATGTCCCGGCAACAAGAACACCTTCAAAATTAGAAATAAGAAAATATTAATAGCTACAAAATTATAAATAAGCAAAATTAAATAAGCAAAATTAAATATTCGCAAGTGTTGTGAACGTAGTACCTCAACAAAATGATTTCCATTTACGAATCCGATAGCGATATCTTTGTGGGATAGAAGAGGTACTGGCACAGAACGGAGAGGTAGGAAGGTCAGACATTGTTGCAACGAGAGATGGTATAGGACAACATTATAGTAGGATGCTATAAGATGACCCATGTCCGGCATAGTCATCCATCTGTCATATGGTGGACAATCATCATAATATGATAATGCATGAGTGATCTCAGCAATCGTCCCTTCCACACCATATAATGTGCGATAGTGGTCCGAATGACATTGCAACTCTTGCAATAAATCCTTCCTAACACGCACCCAGTCATCTTCTCCAAATCCCAGTAAGTCAGCTATTGCCCTAAATCCGCAATTCCCATCAGCTTTTACATCCTTGATATGCTGGATGTATGGTCTCAAGGCAGAAGGAATAGCATCAATATAGATAATGGGCGTATGTGACTGGGCTCTAGTACGAAAAACCTGCAAATAATATCAAATGATAGAAAATATGTAACAATGGCAGAAATATCCAAATAGTTATCCGTCTCAGCACATCCCGTACCGGCACGGCACGGCACGTCCCGACATGTCCCGTATCGGCACATCTCGGCACGGCACGTACCGACATGTCCCGTATCGGCACATCTCGGCACGGCACATTCCGTATCGGCACATCTCGGCACGGCACATCCCGTATCGGCACATCTCGGCACGGCACGTCCCGACATGTCCCGTATCGGCACATCTCGGCACGGCACGTCCCGACATGTCCCGTATCGGCACATCTCGGCACGGCACATCCCGTATCGGCACATCTCGGCACGGCACGTCCCGACATGTCCCGTATCGGCACATCTCGGCACGGCACGTCCCGACATGTCCCGTATCGGCACATCTCGGCACGGCACGTCCCGACATGTCCCGTATCGGCACATCTCGGCACGGCACGTCCCGACATGTCCCGTATCGGCACATGACATACCGGCACGGCACGGACCGTCCCATAGACGTTGTGATACCTATTGTAAGGAAATAAATATTTGGTACTTACCTTTTGCTTGGGCCGCCTCTTTTGAATCTGAGTAGATGGATTGCGGATGGTAACTTTCTCAACACCAGGTGAATAACTATCCTGTCCAGATAGAACCAACTCAAACGCAGACGGGTCACGTCGAGTAGACGTATCAACCTTCATTGAAGCGCGCCCACGTGAACCGGTCTTCCGTTTTGCAGGCTCTAAAAGAGGTGTACTATCTGGACTTGCAATCTCTCGTAACTTCTTGATCATCTGCAATTGAGAAGCCCCATCTAACTTCTTGAATCGTAGCGCAATCAAATCTAACTCTGCATCACAACTCAACTGAATTGGCTGCACGGGGGGGGGGTAGGCAGAATATCAAGTTTCCTCCAATGAGGATCTATGCAGTCGAGAGGAATGGGCCGACCTTCCACCCTGTACCGCGCAATCTGGTGAGCACATGGTATACCATGTGTGCGTCGAATAGCGCACCCACAATTTGAATCATCAAACCCAACTGAATTGGCTCGTTTCGATTGGGCGAGGACATGATTTAACGCACTTATAGATATGAAACCTCGCAACTCTTTGAATTCAGCTGGCTTGAAGTTGTGCTGCACTACCAATAAACTCTTCTCCAATGAGGCTTTAACGGAGCTGTGCTGCAACTCAATCAATCCATGTATTCTAGTCCAAGATGACTCGAAACTTCCTTGGCTTGATCCAAGCTGCTTTTTGAGCTTTGCATGTGCACTCTCGACCCTAGTAAACAAATGAAAGTTAGATATAACAATTGAGGCAAATTAAAATTAAATGAGTCTTTATTTGTGATACCTATTTGTCGTCACATTTCCGTAGTGCCTGCATGTATCCGTCCACGCCGCAACAAATCTTTCCTTGTATTTGCTCAGCCAAGTATCTGACACATACTGTAGTGCATCTGGATAGGTACCGAACTCTCTCTGCAGTGCACTCCAGCGATCATTATACTCGTCTTCCGTGGAGGACAGCACTAGTACATTCCAACTCATAATAAATTTATCCCATTTCTCCTTCAATTCGAAAAATTTTTTACACTTGGCCAAAACATTCCTACTAATATGCCATCTACATAATAAATGTCTAGCAGTAGGAAATACTCTATGAATTGCATTCATCAAAGCCAAGTCTCTATCTGTAACAATCAACTCAGGCAAAACATCATCAGCTATGACACTGCGCAATCTCTCTAATGCCCAAGTATAGCTTTCTTCCCCCTCAGAATTTAAGTATACAAAAGCAACTGAAAATGTCATGTCAGTAGATGTCACCCCCACAATCTCTAAGAGCGGAAGACGATACCTATTCGTCTTGTACGTGCAATCCATTATCAACACACGGGGAAATGCACGGAACAAATCAATGCTGCCAGGGTGTGCCCAAAATAAGTCATGCACAACATCCGTATTAGTACAATTCCTATGCCACTCAATATATTTAGCCTCTGATAATTTACCTAATAGATGTTGCATTTCAGACCTCCCGGCTTTCTCTGCAATCTTAAACCGTTGACGTACATTGTAGATAGTCTTGATAGTCGTAACATTGAGGGCATCTCTTTCCTTCAATGTGGATAATATGTCCTTTGGACGAACCAAACTCTTCGACATATCCACTAACAATTCCGTCTCCTGCTCAGATAATCTCCCTGCATATGAGTGCCCCTCCAGATTCTCTGTAGCGGGATGATTGTGCACTCCACATACGACCAGTAATATCCAATCATCCGCAGTATCCAATTTCTTTCCTCTTAATGCAAAAGGGCATCCACACTTCTTTGTCCCACAGGCAGTCTTTATTCGCTTTTCTTTTTTGGTTCGGTACGTCCCACCCCTCTCACAACCTAACGTAATTCTGGGTTTCTTAGAAATGGTACCTGCATCAGATGATTTGATTACAACAACAAAACCATTTCGCCTCCCAGCTTCACGACACCAATTACACAAGTCCTCTCTACTCTTGAAGATCTATACATTAAACAATTTATATAAGTACACAGTTGTAAAAATAGCTCGCTAAACTAATACAAAATTGCACAATACATTATAATACCTCGTAAGTTGTAAATTCGCTTGTGTAATCCAGTACAAATTCTGATCCAATTATACTCGATTCGGTTGTAGCATAGCCCTACATATAAAATAATTTATCACCAAGAATTAATGAATCAGAGGATCTGTTCGGCACAAAATTCAGCACGGCACGCGATTTGGCACCAGAAGCCTTCTGTTCGGCTGCACAGTGCCGAACAGAAGGCTTCTGTTCGGCTGCACAGAGCCGGACAGAACCCTTCTGTTCGGCACCGTGCAGCCGAACAGAAGGCTTCTGTTCGGCACCGTGCAGCCGAACAGAAGGCTTCTGTTCGGTTGAGGGTTGCCGAACAGAAGGCTTCTGTTCGGCACTGTTCAGCCGAACAGAAGCCTTTTGTTCGGCGATCCAGTGCCGAACGGAGCACGAACCGTGAAAAAAAAAATTTCGAAACAAGGTGGAACACGTACCTTTGCGGCCGATTCTTCGTCCCAAATCACTAGTTGCTTGTCCTTGCTTCGAATGGGGCTTAAATCTCCTTCAAAGATCGCCTAAACGATGTAAATGGATCGAGGGGTTTAAAGGGGGTTTGAGGGGGGGTTTTTTTTTTCTTTTCAAAACGAAACGGAGGAGGAGGAAGGGGGGGTGTATGAGAAAATCTCAAGGGCAATATGGTAATTACACTAAAGGTTAGTTTGGGTATTTTTTTTTTGGTTTTTGGGGGGTGTCCTGAGCAATAGGGGGGGTGTATATAGAACTACCCATACCATTGGCTTCTTCCATGATAGATGATATTAGATACATTTATATGTGCTTCTAAACTTGGGATAAACCTAATAAGCAGAATAAACTTTGGGAGAACAAAAGGAATGATTATATACAATTAGATGGACACCGGCTGAATTTTTGAGCAATCTCAATTTTCATCTGAATAGAGTTGTACAAGACAAAATCATATCAACATGAACAGTTAAGCATACCTTTCAATATATGGTGATTTCCTGATCCATGGCACCTCTATATGCTTATCTGAGAGCATCCATGTGAGTTATGAACATAAATGCATGCAAACACATGTATATATATCCAATTTATACACATAAATTTTCACATGTGTAGGTGGGACAACAGAAATGCTTTATACACATGTAGCCACCGACGCTTCTTTGAAGCGTGAGGATATGTGACGCCTGGGGTATTTTTTCCCGACGCTTGTGGATAGCGTCGGCAAAAAAGGGTCGCCTTTTCCCAATTTTCCTGTAGTGCTCAAATGATGTGGTCAATAAAAACAATACAATAAACTTCAAAAGGATTTTATCTTTCCCAACAGGAAGAAGAACAAGTAAATAAACTGAAGAACAGAGAATACTAGCATAAAAGGCATCCACGACTGATATCAATTATGTTTGGCTTCAGAGAATTCTCCCACAGCCAACTTAACAGTACTCAGGTTTACAGCACTCATGTCGACAAGTGACCCAAAAGAACACCATGCCCCAACTTTCCATATTAAAAAATAATAGCACTTCATGAAAAGGTAGCAGAACACAAAGACACAAGCCACAATCAAAGCAAGGCATCACCTTCAGCATATGCATGTAATCAACTAACTACGTATTTCCATTAAAAAAATATCCTAAACTTGAGCCAATCTCATCACAACTATCAGACAGAAGGCACGCATAAAACAATCCACTTCACTTGAACAAAAAAAATAAGGGGAATTCTTACTGCGCAAAATTTACCCCAAAATAGACAAAAAAAAAAACAAGAACATAACTGATTAATTAATAGCCACAAAAACAAAATACCAGAAAGATTACGAAGAACTAATACACCAAAGATCAAACTACACGAAACAAAACAATCAAACAGAAGGCATATGTGGGTCGCGGAGAAGAGAGAGAGAGAGGGGTGTAAGAGATAGACCCTCAAAGAGTGTATACATAGACCATTTGATTTCTGTTTTCCCTCGAAGCTCAGCACAAAAGCCCAATATAAGCCACAATCTATTGAAACCAAAGCAAAACACGAGAAACGAAAACCATTTCCAGAATCCATTTTTAAAGAAAGAAATGTAAAAAAAAAGGATAAACCCCATCATCAGCAACCAAGAACACATATATTAGATGGGAAAAAGATCAAAATTAAAAGGCCGAAAAAGGATGGAAGGATTAGCAACGGTAGATCTCACTTCACGTTAGGGCATTCCCTAGCGAAGTGGCCCAGCACCGGCCGGAATGGCGGCCGCCCCGGGCGGTGATCGGGATGGAAGCCCCTCCTCATACGCCGGCCCGGATCGGGCGCAACGAAACCCTAAAAATTCTCTTAGGGATTTCGCGAAGAAAGATGGAAGCCGAGAGAGAGAGAGGTCACGACGAGTGGGACTGAAGAGGGAGAGACGGTGGAAGGAACGGAACACGAGGGCTAGCGTTTTACTTGCCGAAAGCGGGAGGGAAACGGTTGAACAGAAACGGTGGGGAGCAGAACAAGCGAGAAGGAGGGAGAGGAGGGAGGAGAAGAAAACTACCTCGGGAGGGCGGAGCGGGTTGGGGTCGGTCGGTCGACGCCGGAGAGGAGGGAGGAGGAGGAGGTAGGAGTCGGACGATCCGCACCGGAGAGGAGGAAGATGGGGGCTAAGGCAACGCCGAGAGGAGGAAGACGAAGGCCGCTGGGTTCGGTGGCTTCAGCGCCGGAGAGGAGGAGAAAAAGGGGGCTCGGGAGTAGCTAGGGCAAGTCTGCGGGACGGTGGGTCTTAAGGTGCCTTCGGCGATGCTTATAAGCGTCGTTTTACCGTTTGGATTAACCACGCATATACGCGTCGTCTTAGGCCATCAACAACGACGCTTTAAAGCGTCGTTTGGCTTCAGTCTACGACGACGCTTTTAAGCGTCGTCTAATCCCTCAATTTTCCCACACTCCCTAAAAGCGTCGGTAAAATTTAGCGCGGGAGAAGAATTTACCGACGCTTTTCAATAGCGTCGGCATTTAAGCGTCGGCGTTTCCCCCTTTTACTGTAGTGTGCCCTGCATCAACTGTTAGACCAATAATCTCATCGGTCTTACTTATCCTGACATAGCTTATATTGGCCATCTCTTTTATTATGACCTATGAATTCTTGTACTTGGGAGTATCTCTGAGACCACTTCAATCGCCTCAATCTACTCTAATGTATTATGGTTAATTATGACCAAGTCTTGAGTTCTCGTCATACTTATCAATACCATGACCAAACCCTTCTTTTTCAGCCCGTGCCTTCTCACTTAATGAAATATATCGCAGCTGAACTATTACCCAGTTTAGTAAGAGTACATGACCCTCATCTACTTTGGTTCCATCAAACCTGATCCATATGGCGTTTGCTCTCAGCTGCTAGCTAGATTGCTGAGATGGCGTATAAACAACATGGATCCAAATTAAGAAGATTGTATACATTGAAATAATAAATGAAATCTAATAATACATTAATCCATTGAATTCTCTATCCTATGACTACTCAATGAATATAATAGGAAGTTCTAAAACCTTTAAACATGAGTTTCAATGATTTTGAACGAGACTTCAGTGCATGTACAATGCACATATGAGGTCAACAAACACCAATTAAATAAAAAGAAAACAAATAAAAATAAAAAGAAATGGAGAGTATCTCCTGTATTTGGAAAAAGACAAAAATTAGGGCACAATCTAGATTTGATGGCTCTAGCTGGGGGATTCTTGTGGATGTAGGAAAAAAAAGGGAAAAAAAGAATAGATGTAGAGTTACAAGGAATGGGAAGTCAGGATATATTTGAAAATTTGTCAAAAAGTGGAGTTGACAAAGGGTGGAGTCTTAAAACCCAAAGAGTTCCAATTACAATAGTAATCCAAAGCATTTAGGTTGGCACAACATTTAGAAGGGTATTCACGCAGAAAACAAAATCTATTTTAATGTAATCAATTCTGTAATTGTTTATGACTGGGTTTTCCATGCATGGTAATGAAGAAATGAAAGTCAACTTTGCCTTTTCCTTACCATGAGTCCATTTTTGCATTTCTCCACTTTTCTTAAATGTGTTTTATCATGTCCTTTTGGGTAATTATATAACTTGTGCAGTCTGCCTACTTGGAGGAGAAAAAGAAAATCACTTAGTGGTGAAAGTTCACTAGTGAATCATTGGAGGAAACATGAAAGTTTGCTATATGCCGATATCATCTAAATTTCTCTGAAGTTTCATTATATCCTTGGAAAATAATAAGTTGTCCTGAATTTTATTTATAATTGCTTTTACTCAAAGCAGGTTCTCTGGCCTAGGCGACCAGACTGAGCTATTTCGCGCTGTAGCTTGAAGCAGCTTGTAGAACAAGTGATGTTAGGAAAATTATACTTGGTGAGATAGTGTTCGTGTACAGATTCTGAATGTGGGTAAATATGATTTTTCTATCGGTTAAAGTGTTTCTTAGTTAGCGCATAATAGGCATCATACATTTTCTGATCTGACCTATCTGCACGGTCCTAATAGTTTTTAGGCATTGATCCTGTTCTATATCTGCATTCCTGTAAGCATATGGTACCTAGTTTTCGTACATAACCGATCAGAAGCCCAAAAACCAACAAAATGAAAGAAAAAGATTAAACACTATCCACGTTACCTGGTTTGCAATTCCCACAGCCAAGTCATTCTTTTGTTTCCATGCATGTTTTGAATGGACAGAACCACAACAAACAGAGGAACTTTTGAAGATGCCATTGCAAGACTACAGCGTTAACACAATGAGTGCTAGAGCTATTTTTAGACAGACAATATCAGAGTCTCATCTGATATTTTGGTTTGGGAGTCAATACAGGCGTTGTACAAAGGATATGTATTACTTTTTCCAGGTCAGCTCATCTAAAAACAATGGCATGTTTGATTTAATGTGAATCAAAGATAAAACTGTTTTCTAATCTATGGAAACATATTGCATCTGTAGTCTACTGAATGTATTAAGCAGCTTGCATATAGCATGTTGGAACTTGTACTTGTTTCTGTGTCCCCGGAGTTACGTGATCTAATACTAGATATAAATTCAGAAGGCCTGTAATCGGCCAGTGTAAGGGAAATATCATGGCGAGTCGGGTTTGTATATTCTTTTTTTTTTTTTTGGTACAACAGCAGTTTGTATATTCTTTCACCATGTGACATCTGCACTTCCTTCCAGCAGTCATGAGCGCCAACCTTCTAAGACCTTCAAAGTCAATCAGTAGCATTTTCGAGCTCTCCCTTCTGGTCGACATTTTTGACAGGTCAACATTCTGTTGGAGTTGGACTTGAGGAAGAAATCTTGGATTTGAGGGTGGTTTTGTATATTCCATTCAAAATGTGAGCAGGTGCTATAGCATTTTACACCAGTTGAACATTAAAGAACTTGCTGATAAATAATTTTCAGCTAGGCAAGATCTGAAATTACTTGATTAATTAGAATTGCTGCTTAATTAGAATTGCAGCTCATACATAACAACCAAAAGCATGAGAAGTTTAACTTCATTGCAAGAAAATATTGTTTCCTTATCCACATAATGCAAAAATACATAGGAAAAAATTATTCACATTTCTTCAATCAAAAGAACTTCCTGAACCATGACTTCATCATTGTAGAACAGAACAAATTGCCATTCTAGAACTAAATCAAATCAAGATCCAACATAATCTCCGCTACTCTAGCAAAACATGAGATCAAATCTACAATTAGGGAAAAAAAAAACTAAGAATGAGATTTAACTCTATATCAACCAACAAATTATGTTTAATAACAATTATAACAGTGATCCTAATAACATGAAAGCAAATAAAGTGCAAAGTTGAGAATAGGTATATCTAGTCATATACAAATCAAGATTGTGGGTAGGAATTACCATCTCCATCAATAGTTTCCATTCTTCTAGCTTGCTTGCAAGGTCTTCCTTTGCTTTTTTCCCCCTCTTGGTGCTATGAACATTGCATATGTATCTCCTATGGTTGACACTCTTCTTCTTGAGCCATTTCCCTTAAGCCGCAATATTTCGGTGATAAGCAATTGATATAGGATAAACATCATTAAGTCAGATTAGTGCTATGTGTTACCTCCTAGGCTTCTTTGGTGCAAAAGATAAGGATACTAAAACTTGAGATTTATCCACTACTAGATTTTTACTCCTAGGCTTCTTTGGTGCAAAAAATAAGGATACTAAAACTTGAGATTTATCCACTACTAGATTTTTACAAGTCTTTATATGATGCCTAAGCTCACCACAATGCTTACATTTGTGCATCTTTGGTGTATTCACATTAGTTCTTTTTTAGGTAGAGCTTCGAAGGCAACACCTTGTATCCAATATCAACTTTCATCCATTAGGTCTTATATAAATACCAAGATCTACCTAGTGCATAACCGATGTGGGACTAAACACACACCCATATGGGTACTCACAATTTCTACTTTGAATCACTAGTTCTATAGACATCATAAATAACTAAGTTAAGGCTAATTTCTCTTATATACTTCATTAGCATAGGAATTAAATTTTCCTTCCAGTGGGCAACCATTCTCCTTCTAGTTTCCTTCTTCACCATAATTTTTTTCTTTACAACATCGAATGAATCAAAAACTGGTCTATATCTAACCTCAGAAATCCAAGCATTGAATGACTATGAAAGGTTGTTCATTATGTGCGGGCACTTAGTTGTGATGCCAAATTGAGATCTTCTCCATAAACTAATATTTTCAGCACTAAGGTACTTGAATACCTCCAAGCTAGCCTACTTAATTTGATCCATGATATTATCATGTTGACCTTTTGTGAATGTCTTTGCAGCCTTCTATACCTTGATTTTAAACCACTATCATAAGAACTTTGTTTGGAAGTTTTGATGCAGGTGCCTCATGCATTTTTTATGTTCTACTTCGGGGTATATATATTTCACTGCTTCTTCTAGTCTTTTTTGTCAATCTAACATAAGTATTAGATCTTCTAGAGTTTCAATTGATTCTTTAAGTACATCTAAAAAACCAAGTCTAGCTATCACCATTTTTAGATTCTACAATACCAAAGGCAACTGGAAATAAACTATTATTTCCATCAAGTGCTATAGTAGCCATCATCATACTTCGGAACTTTCTGTTCAAGTGGTAACCATTCAGGCCTACAAAAGATCTACAGCCGGCTAAGAAGCCCGTACTACAAGCCCCAAAAGAAATAAAGAAGTGGTGTAAGTAATGCTTGTCACCAACCACATCTAACTTTAGCTTTAGCAGACTACCTCGGTTTCTTCTCAAAAGCTCTTCCATAAAATCCTCCATTCTCTCAACAAATCTACCCAATTCCATGAATCATGGACAATGCAAGCTCCTTTCCTCACCAAACTCTATGATATAGAAGCTTAAGATGATGGAACTGTAACAATCTCCTTCCTATTTTAATAGGTTACAGGTCACCCTCTTTTCTTGTCCAATCAATCATCTTGTCACGTATCCAAAATTATGTAGCTATCTTGTTGCCACACTTGTTCACAGATGAGCATGTATGAGGCTCCTTCAATTTTTTGACCTACACAGACAAATGTAGCAACATATTAATCCATGCAACATTATCGATAAGCACTATAACGCAAAAGATTGATATATCCTAATACCTGAAATGTATGACCATTACATAATAGAGAAGCATAGAGTCTCCAATTACAAGCTTCATCTTTACAACTTACTGTCATTTTACCTGGCTCACTTTTTAAGAACACTTACAGTAAATTCATTCAATATAGCATACTAACTTAGTGTCACCTTAAACTGTTCTTAATTTGCACAGTTTGGTTCTACTAACATGTTAGGATTCTCATTATCCATCTCATATGTCTCTCTCTCTCTCATACTCTGATATCATCATTATCATCACCACCATCAGAGTCACTACTTCAAATACAATGATAACTACTCTCAAAATCATTAATTTTGGTATCTGATTCTTTCCCCTCTTGAAATATAGTTTCATCATTAACATAGCCATTATTCTTAACAGCAAGAACTAAGATATCAGTCCCCATTGCAGCTAGACGCTCACTTTTAAAAGCCTTTAGTTTTTCCTTTGGTCATCCACTCGAATCTCTCCTATTACAGCGCAATATTTCTACACATTTTAATTTGGTCTTGGCTGCCTAGTGTTGATTGAGAAAGTTGTATAATATTAGGATCTTTTATGACAAATAAAAAGCACTCTTTCAAATCCTTATACTTCTCAAACAAACTCATTGATTTATGCTATTCTAGTATCATGTAAGACTTAGGAGATAAATTTTCTAACCACAGACCAAATCTTTATGGTCTCTTCAAGCTTCAAATTGAAGGTGTGCACTATCTCATCACATAGGTCCTTATAGCAATAACAATCAACATCAACTAATTAGCTCTTTTGTCTCCCAAAGTGATTCTTCATCCATGCAAAATTCTTAACCTTCTTAAAATACCCTCCGAGTTTCACCTTCAATTTGAATAGTGGTTGCTTCATTTTAAGAAGCCGTACATGGAATAAGTAAACATTCATGATATAGCTTATAAGAGACAAAGTTTATCAACCAAAACTGCACTAACAAAATGAAAGAAATGGAAGAATAATGCTTTTACCGGTTCACGTAATCATAACCACACAAAAAATAGAGATAAAATTGATAGAATATTTTGGCACATTCTAAGCAAAATACCAATCAAAACATGTATAACATCCAAAACTCAAAACAAGCATAAAGATAAACAAACACATATAAATGAACATGTACTGACACAAACGAACATGTACCGATATAACTGTATGTATGGACACATATACATGCATATGTGTACACAAACAAACATGCAAATGATATATCTAAACAAATAATAGATATGAAGTTCAGTGTTGTGTGCGTATGTATGTGTATAAAGTCACACATGCATTATCGGTATATGTGTACATACATTATCGGTATATGTGTACATAAGAATATGCAGTTAGAAACCACGAAGCGAGACTTCAATGGTTTCATAGCGATATAATTTGGAATGAAATAACATCAGCTAGAGTAATCAGTGAGGTAAACCAATTGATTATTATTTCTCTAACCCTTGCAGTAATATGCCATTAAAATATTTTTCTTTAAGTATTTGACATGAAACTAACAGCTATTTTACTTGGCATTCAGCGAACCATGGCAGCCGATCATGTCCATGGATCAAATCATGAAGAGAAGAGATGCGATGATAGGGCTCAAATTCCCACGACGAGGAGAGTTCTGGTGGCGAGGACAGCTCTAGCAAAACTCGATCCAAAACCAAACTTTTAGCATCCTAGTTACTTTCGGCGCCAGGGATGGCTAATGTAATCATGCGCAGGGGCGGCCCAATGCATTTGGAGGTCTAAGACAAACTCACTAAGAGAGGCCTTTTTTTTAAATGATAATTTTTTAATAAGTGTAAAATACTTTAAAATTTTATTTAAAAATAATTTTTCTAGCTTTTTGAGATGCAAAATTACTAATCAAACTTTTATACTCAAGATTTATTAAAATATTATTTTCAATCGATAATATAGCTAATACATTTAATCTTTCTTGTGACATAATTGACCGCAAATAAGATTTTATCAACTTTAATTTTGAAAAACTTCTTTCAACAGAAGCAACTGTTACAAGTATTGTTAACAAGATCCTATAAGCAATGCATGCATTTGGAAAAAAATCTTTTTTTTATATAACTTAAAGTATCAATAGGGGTACTAGTTTCTGTTCGTAAATTTTTTAAAAAAACTTTTAACTCTAAAAACTGATCAAGACCATCAATATCAAAATATTCTCCATACTTTAAAAAGTTTTCAAGATTAAAACAACACTTTTTCAAATTCTCTTCATTCAAAGATTTTAACTTTAAAATCAAGAAAAAAACCAAAAATGTTTTGATATATGGTGAATTGTTCAAACCTATTTTCAATTGAAGAAATAGCTTGATCTATTATATATAAAAAGAAATCAATTCTAAAAGATTCTTTAGCTGATCTTGCTGTCCCATCATCACTATGATCATCAAATTATTTTCTCCTATGGATCACACATTTTTCATGAAATGTAGGTTCTATTTTCATTTTATTTGCAATTTTTTTAGATGAAATCAAAGCAGTCATGAATCCATTTTCTCTATAACTTTTCAAATAAGAAAGAAGGTATTTTAATTGATCTATAGCAAAATCAATATGTATGTCTTCGGATTGTAAGTTCTTACTAACTGAGTTAACAGCAAACAATATATCATACCAAACTATTCAAAAATGGTAAAGATAAAACTTATTCAAAAAGCTGGCATTTCTAGCAAAAACTAGTAAGCATAAATAAATTCAACAACCCGTTATAACTGTAACATAGAAAGGATAATATTCTTTAAAAGAAAGAGCAGACTAGCACTCTAGAAGAAATTAACAGATTGTTTGAACCTTACAATATTGATGACATTTGAAGAATCTTTAACAGATTGTAAGTACAACATAAGAATCTTACAATATTGATGATATTTGAACCTTAACAAATGAGAGGATTCATTAACAAAATGCGAAGTCATTAAATGATAACAGGCTTTCATAACTAGAAGTTAATAAATAACAGAGCACCACAATCCAAATTTAGATGACAAAGTACTGGGCCTTACAGAAACCTAAACAAGATAAGCAAGTCAGAACTACAAACCAAAACTGGAACATTTATTTTGCTATAACCTAGAAGAATTGTTTCAACTGCAATTGCAGAACCTATTGAATATATGACAATAATCATAGTATCAAATAATGGCTGAAGCTGCTAATGTGTGGATGAAGATTAAGGTCCTACTTTCTAAGTGAAATCTAGAGTAATTAGGAACTTTGGGAGCTTTAACTAGCTTCTCAATCAGCAAGGACCTTCTTGTTGGATCTGCATTAGTATTGCCTGAGTGGCCGTAGCAATTTATATTATGACGAAAAACTAACATCAGAACCTATGAAGCTCTTTACTTTCTCCAAAGCTAGCATTCTACTTTTTGGTTCATAAAAAACAGTGAGGATAACATCACATTCACATGTTCATACAAGCTCCAAATCCTCGCAGTCAAACTGTCAAACAGATGGCGTGCCATCAAAACTACTAAACAGGGATAACAGCTTAACAGATAACAAGCTCCAAATCCTCACAGTCAAACTGTCAAACAGATGGCATGCCATCAAAACTACTAAACAGGGATAACAGCTTAACAGATAACAAGCTCCAAATCCTCACAGTCAATCTATCAAACAGATGGCGTGCCATCAAAACTACTACATGGGGATAACAACTTAACAGCTAACAAGCTCCAAATCAAGATCCCTTGACATCAAACCCCAGAAGATAACCAGAACCGAGTGCTAAACCGCTCTCCAAAAGCAGATAAAAACAGAGATTATTACCTCAATACCTCGGCAAGTGAAAAATTCAGTCTGCGTATATGGGATGGAACGTTGAGACAGGTAACGAAGCAAGCGAGGGAGAGAAGCTGACTCTCTGTTCCTTTTCGAAAGCAGCAGCAAGACTCGATCAAAACTCAATTCTTTTTTCTACTTCCCCATCAAGAAAAGAAAATCCCAGGCGAAGAGAGTGGCGAAGAGATCTCCGGCAGAGGGTAGGTAGTAGTGAGAAGATCTCCAACGAACGGAAGGGATCGGCAATGAAAGGGACTCGGATGATGAAGGGAAGAGAGGGAGAAGGTTGCCGACGGCGGGAATCGAGTCGAGGGAAGAGTTGGATCATGATTGAGAGAGACTAGGGAAATAGCGGTGCTTCGGGGATCATGGGAATAGATTAATCGCGAGTGGAAGAGAGCCACCATGCGTGCAAGATAGATAGGTCGGATTTCCTAAGACCCGTTAACTCATTAATTGCTTCAAGAATAAAAATATAATTTTAGAATTCTAATTAAGTTTTAATTTAAATATATATTATTTTGACTAATGGCACTAGGAGAATTGATATATAGGAGTATTCATGCAAAAAATAGTGTTTTACGAGGAAATACGTACCAATATCAATTTTGGAAAGCTATTCATCAAAATTCAAATATTTAAAAGGATATTCACAAAAAAAAACCCTATATATCCATATACACATACATATGTATATATACATGCATATGTAGATATTTGTGTATCTATATGAAGTAGGCTAGAATATATCCGGTCCTAACTAGTTAGAAGATAGGATCCCAACATACATGATCCGAGTCATTATGTTGATCTACTATTTATAAACTACCTACATATCAAAAATTATGAGACTCCTAACTTATAATCGAGTGGTCAAAAAATATATATACTTATTTTGTGTTAAATCTATTGTTCATCTTGGGCTACTTGATGCATAGGCTTAGAGCCTTCTAATCACATAATTTTTGGTGTATAAACAGTTTAGAGATAATACATTATATCCAATAGCTTAAATTATCAGTATTGGGCACCTATTGTCCATTCAGGACTAACCGATTCTGATTTGGAATCCGGTTGACCAGATCCAGTCCACCTCTCTCTCTGTGCATACATATACATATACAATTTCAATGGTCTACAATGAAATTTGATTTCTTAAGATCCAAGCTTAAATTCTAGTTATCGCTTCTCTCTTTCTCCGTCTCTCCCTCCAAACTACTAAATTGTAGATATTTGGATGATCATATTGTAAATTGAAATGTATCCGAATTACATGACCAAGATTTCTTCCTTTGTTCTACTATAACATGCATCACCAGAGCCTACAATCTGTTGCAAGTGGATTATTTCGTTAGATGTTTATAGATGATTATACTAAACAAATGTTCCATTTATACTGAAAATTATGATATAGACAAGGAGAGAGGATTTTAAGAGAGTTATGGCTTTTTTCCAGGGCCTCCTGATCATTTGTGAGGACTAGGTGCATGCTTGATTAGTGATAGGCAAGAAGAGAAGTTCAGATCATTAATGGTCAATTAGCCAGTTATAATGATGAGAAGAAATAGTTTTCATTATATAGATTCGAAGTTTCCTAAGTATAATCTCAGATATGTTCCTTTTTTCTAATTGATGAAATGAAGCAGTGTCTCTTTGTAGACAAGGCTTAGAGAGTGAAAGATCTTTCTTTTTTTTTTTTCACTTCTCCCTGATGACCTAGAGAGCGAAAGATTGACGAGAGGTGAATCTTACTATGTAGGACCTGTTCTATTTATTCACCTCAGCTGACTTTCTGGGTAGTGAATTAAGTCATCATATGTTTGTATTATACAAGCCAAAATAACCTCGGGTATGGCGATTCAAATTGTCCTAGGTCAATAAAATATTCCTTTTCCGAATGCCAATGGACTATAAGAATAATAATGACATCATGCCAGAAGTAGTCTGCTTCAGTTTACCTGTTAATAGCCACTAAAGTAAATATATGATGGAAGACATGGCACGGGCAGATGGAGCAGGTAATCATACAGAGCGAGTTAAATAAACCGATCTTCAACCACCGTCCATATGACTAGTTTTGCCGACCTCCAGTGGGAAAATAGGGGCGTATAATATTGGAGGGAAATATGATATATAAATTAGATCATCAGACGGTACTCTAATTACAATTTCCATGGTAATTGGTACTCCCAGTTCTACAGATGTGGGAGCATGGAGAACGCCTGCATTCCGTTCCACTAGTAATTCATATTGACATCTGAATCAAACACCTGTCTAAAATCGGTTCTCTTTCGCAATTACAATTTCATCAGTCAACAGATATCACAATTTCAAAAAGACCCTATTGTCCGTAGGAATCATTGCTATTGAGCATAAAAACAGGGGGAACCTATCAAAAACGAAGTAATAGCATTTTTTTTGGCTTTCAAACTAATCGCGGCACACAGTGACAGAAAACTGTCCCAATAATCTTGAGTGGAGAAAAGAAACAGATAAAAATACCCACATCAAAAATCTAGCCACATGCCCAGCAAACACAGACCCATATATTATTAGAGATAAGTGGAGAATCTCTCTTCAACTATAAATCATTGGAATTAACGCAGGCAGGAGCAAGCTTCACTTGGCACTGGCCAGCTGGGTGCGGAGGACCTTAGCAGCAGCAACCATGTTGGAAAGTGCTGGGTTGACCTCAGCATACTTGCGGGTCTTGAGCCCACAGTCGGGGTTAACCCACAGAATGTTGGTTTCAAGCACAGCAAGCATCTTGTTGATGCGATCAACAATCTCCTCCGTGGTTGGGATTCTTGGAGAGTGGATATCATAAACCCCTGGCCCAATACCAGCACCATACTTCACTCCCTCACGGAACACAGACAAGAGTTTCTCATCTGAACGGGAGTTCTCAATGGTGATTACATCAGCATCCATGTCAATGATTGAGTGGATGATATCGTTGAAGTTAGAGTAGCACATGTGGGTGTGAATCTGTAAGAACAGTTTTAGGCATCAAGATAAAAACAAATAATCTAGTTGGGGATTTTAACTGACAATTACAGAATTAGAACTCAATCTTTAGGTTACTCCAAAGAAGGTAGAGGCATTTGAGGATGAGAAAGAACCTGGGTTGTGTCCTTGACACCACAGTTACTGATCCTGAAGGAATGGACAGCCCATTCCAAATAGAAAGCCTGCTCAGACTTGCGCAGAGGCAAGCCTTCTCGGAGAGCTGCTTCATCAATTTGGATAACCTACCCAACCGCAAAGCAACAGCTCAGGACTATGGGTATAGGAAATGATTAACCGTATATAATAAATTATTAAGACAACGATGGAAGACTAACCTGAATACCAGCAGCTTCCAAATCTTCAACTTCTTTCTTGATAGCAAGAGCAATCTGATAGCAGGTCTCAGACCTAGTAGCAAAGCATGTATCAAGTTATATATGCTTAAATGACGAGAAGGTAGCACTAGAAGCTCCATCATGAGCATTTAGGCAGTTGGGCTTACCTTGGCTGGTCATTCCTGACAAAGGACCAGTTAAGGATCGTGACCGGACCTGTCAGCATTCCCTTCATTGGGCGAGTGGTCATGCTCTGGGCCATTGTCGACCAGAAAACAGTCATGGGCTTAGGACGGCTCACATCTCCATAGATGATGGGTGGTTTAACACATCGTGACCCATAAGATTGCACCCAGCCGTTAACTGTGAATGCAAAGCCTGATAACTGCTCCCCGAAGTATTCAACCATGTCATTTCTCTGTGAAAATAAAGCATTGATGAAATGAGTTTTTTCAGAAACTGCACACAAACAGTTATGACAAACATGTATGAAGATGTTGAAAAGGATAAACAAAGTTCTGGAAACCAACTTCACATCTTTTATGCATCGCATTTCTTGCATGCTGGAGTTTTTTAAAAAATTGAATAGAGCACATCTTATAAGGATGATGTAGCATATGAAAAATTGCCCACCTCAGGCTCTCCATGGACCAGGACGTCAATGTCAAGTTCTTCTTGAAGCTTGACAACTTTGTTAATTTCCTCTTTGATGGCCTTAACATACTCCTCTTCAGAGATTCTGCAACAAAACAAAGTAATAAATAAAGGAAATTTGCTGAAAAAAAAACATTAAAAAAAATTGACAAGCCATTGTTGAGAGAGCACCTACTTATTTGCCTTGTATTCACGCCGTACTCTTCGGAGATCCATGGTCTGAGGAAATGAACCAATAGTGGTGGTAGGAAGGACTGGAAGGTTCAGCTTCTTCTGTTGTGCATCTAATCTGGCACTAACATTTGTGGCTCGGCGATGGTCAGAACCTTTCAAATCAGCAGCCTGAGTGCAATGCCACAGTCAAATTGATAAGCAAGACCACTTCTCTGAGAAATAGAAATAAGCTACCAAATTATAGTCACTTACAGCCTTCTGAACTTCTTCATTTGTCACCCTAGGAGATGACTTCCTTGAAGCCTGAGCAGCAGCATTTGCAGAGAAGAAAGCCTGTACATAGTGGAACAATGAGATGCTATAATGTGGAATTTAAACCGCCCAACATGACAAAATTATATCCACAAGAAACTTGTTTAAATTGTTTAAAAGCCAGGTATGTGCATTGCAATGTTGTTGAAAACAAAGCTGCTTGTAGAACTTGTTCTTCAGATAACACTGAAACTTATATTTGCAGGATGACAAAACTAGCAACAGGCACCATCTGATGATTATGAAAGACTGTACCTCATCTTGCTGGCCAGCCAATGCCTTAGCCAGTGCGTTAACCTCAACCACCTTTTGTGCAGCAAAAGCCAACCATGACTTAATTTCACTATCCAATTTTGTCTCATTGACAAGATCAACAGCAGTGTGCATAAGCGAGCAGGAAGTAGAGACCACAAGCTTGTCTATGAGCAAACAACAACCATTACCAAAATGCCTAAAACTTTAACCAAAAAGAGGAAAAAAATTGCATGTGAGTGTTAGTACCTTTGCCTACAACAGACTCAAGAGCCTGAAGAGTGCTGAGAGAGGCAGCAAGATCATTGGCCCAGATGTTCCTCCCATCAACAACTCCAGCAAAAAGAAATTTGCCAGCAGGGAAACCAGAACTTTTGATCAAATCAAGTATGTTGGTTCCACGCACAAGATCAAATCCAAAACCTGAGACACCTTTCAAGGCAGTGACAGTCCTGAAATAAGCGAGAAATATGACTCAACTCTTTTTTACCCAAAAGAAAAACAATGAGGTACAGGTAAGCAAACAAGAACCAACTAACTTGTATGCCTCTGCAGGCACATCAGCAAAATAGGTCTCAATTAGCACATTCAAACCAGAGAATGATGATTCCAGTTCAGAGTAGGCATCAGTAAATGCTTGCAATTGGTGAGAATCTAGATCCATCACAAGAGTGGGCTCATCAAACTGAATCCATGTTGCACCAGCAGCCTTCAACTCAGCAATAACTTCCCTGTGTATGATGACATGGTAAGTACGGGAAACTAAGGACAAAAGAAGGCCAGAAATGGCCTGGAAGCTTGTTATCCTTACTTGTAGATGGAGAGAACATTTCCCAGAAGTGAGAGAAGAGAAAATGATTTCTCTACACCTTTAGCATGTTTTGACAGTAACAAGTATGTGACAGGTCCAATAATCACTGGAACTGTGTCAATCCCAAGCTGCACCAATGAAGAAAATTAAACAATGAGCAGTGAAGATTATATGAGCAAGATAGGCCATTTTCAGCAAGTAAGCACCATAAAAGCACACAAGAAAATATCAGGAAACCATGTCTATAACCAAGTGCACTGTACCGACCTGTACTAAACATACCATACTTCCTTCACCTATAAGGTACTGGTACATTACCAAGGTTTGGTTCAGTATATAAGTTGAACCAGTCAGTACATATCTAAATTGAGAAGAGCTGCCCTATACCGTTCGGTACTGCTTGAAACCGGGATGTAAACCATACATATCGACCCATGCTGCCTAGTTTTGAGCAGTACCGTGATAAAAGTAAGAAAAAAGGGGTTAAAAGCTATCTCAATATGGGATGTGTACCAATACCATACTGAACAGGTAGCACATTGGTACAGTACATGGTACTAAGAAAGCAAACCTGGTCTATAGCATATCATTGAACAAAATGTAACAGGCCTAATATGTAAATCTTCCCCCTAACTCCTAGAATACTTTGCAAGAGATAAATGAATTATATAACTTACGAAGTCATAAGATTTCATTTCAGGCATCTGATCAGACCTAATGAAAGTATGATCATAAAAGTTCAGATTAGCTGATTACACTGGAAGCACATTAGCTCGACTAGGTAGGCCAGACTGATGCAATAACAGTTCTTCCTCTTTTATACACATCATGCCAACACTTCTGTTTGCACATCTTTATGTCATTTCCAAAGTGAGAGATTATATAAGTGAAATTCTTGAAATACTTAGTTAAGTAAAATGGCTACAAATCTCCTTGAGGAACACTAGATTAAAAATTGAAAGCATCTGTTCCTTACAGAAGCACTATCTTAAACATGAAGAAATGTTGCATGAAAACAACAAGTGTAAACTAACAGATAATACTTAAAATGTCACGCAGACGAAAAACAAATACTCGATGAGAACCACAATAGTCAAAATTGATTTAGTGCCCAAACAAAGAGACAAAGTTTTGAGCAAACAGACCGACAAATACACAATTAATTAACATGGGTTGAAGCAGGAAGACTGATATAGGTCCATACCGCCTTTGCGTCCTTGTACTCAGCAACCGCCTTGTGAGATGCATAGGAGAACTTAGTGTTTGGACCCAATTCAGGTACAATGAAATGGCTTGAACAGGGGAAAAAGGAAAACATGTCAACAGACACACAAATAAAGTACTTCAGGACTCAAGATGGGTCAGAAGACTCACTAGTTGGTGTCAAACCACTTGGTCATCTCCATAGCAGGTACAGAGGCATTTCCTCTGGCCATAGAGAAGTATGTGTCAAACCCAATCTCTTCACCATTCCACCCATACCTGTCAGGAACTGCACCAAGCATGGCCGATGTATCGAGCACTTGATCATAGTATGAAAAAGTGTTGCTAGGAATGTATTTGATCCCAGCGCCAGCCATTTGCTTCCAAATTGAACACCTGAGATCTGCTGCGACCTTCTGCAAATCTTGGGCACTGCTCTTTCCATCCCAGAATGATTCAAGAGCAAACTTGAGCTCTCTCTTCGGCCCCATGCGAGGATATCCAACAATGTGTGACGCCATCTTTCTGATCATCCACATAGAATAAACATCATATTACCACATGAAAACTAAATTTAAATTCCTTCAATGGAGCTAAATAAAACCCCATGTTATACAGTTTGAACATTTAAAAGCACATAGCAGCATTCCTTCCCCATTTTTAAATCATTAACTTCAGAAATCCTTTTAATCCCCTAAAAGCACATATATTTATTCCTTAATTTAAAGAAAATCAACGCTCCGTCTAATTTATTTATGAAAAATGAGTGAATTAATAGTCAATCAAAACATCCGAGTACTCTTGTCAGGAGTGGAAGCAGATACTTCTTGTTGACTGATAAAGTTAGTACACTAGTCAGTTGAGGAAAAAGAATTGGCAGGGCACCACTTAATGGATCATATTCCTTCACTTTTCTACTCTAAATATACTAAAGAGTAGAAATATTATGATTAATGGCGTTAAAAAGCATTTAATAACAACATGACAGAAGTCACTTGAGACATATCAAAGCAAAATAAATATAAAAGTAAAAGAACTGTAAAACATTAGGAAAATAATTCAACACAGAGGATTTTGAATCAAATAAGATTCATAACCAATGATATCGATAGACACATTAAACTGTGCAGAGCTAAAAGAACAAACGAGAACAGCAAACTACAACGACAGATCTATAACTCGAATGAACCGACTTCATATTTATGTACTAACTACAAAAATACCAAATCCGATCGTATTAACTATCAGAGCATCTCAAAGTAAGCCGCAGATCCGTCAACTAATCCAATCCAAATTTAAGATCTAGAACTATAAATTTAAAAAAAAAATCCAGATCTGATCCACCCAGAACGTGAACTATAACTTAAGACGCACCCATTGTTGTAGATCTAGAACCAATCAATACTATAAAGATTTGAAACCAGATCCACGATAAGTAAGACCAGACCAAGACATCGTACCTCAGTAACACGATGCAAAGCTGATCGGATTTCGAAGTATAAGAAACAAGGATGAAGCAGGAAGCCCTAGATCTCAACTATCACGAGAAAGGGAAGAAAGAACCGAGACAAAGAGCAGGCGGAAGAGAGCATACAGGTTGGTAGGGATCGGGAAAGAGAGAACGGGGAGGAGGGAATAGCGGAGTTGGGGAGCTTACCCTTTGGCGGTCAAGGAAACGGTCCCGAAGTGGAGGAGAGAAGGGTCCGTAGAGAGCGTGGAAGGACGCGAAGAGGGCGTGACAGGGGCAGAGCGGAAGTGGGAGGCTATTTATCGACATGGCTACGGTGGTTGGGAGGGTGCAGCAGATCCCATTATTCTGTGAACCCCTGGACGAAAAATGTTAAATTGGTAACTGTCTTTTGCTGCCAACTCTTTTCCAATTAATTATCTTCTATTAATATTATCTGTATTTTTAAATTCAATGGCATGGGATGGTGGAAAAAAGCCAGAAAGCGACACATATGGTAGGTGGGAGTGGGGTTGGCGGGATGGTTGGATTGCGGACCATTCGCACTTTGGCGAAATGCTTTTCTCTCTTTATTTTTCTAATATTTATATAGCAAATCTATCTATATATATAATAAAATATTTATTATATATTTTTTAGTAAATTGTTATTTGATTTTTTTTAGTAAATTATACTGTTTATTGCCTCTCAAAATCTGATGGATGAGCTACCTGGCGAGCAGTAATGCTTTTCTTGGTTGGGCTAGAGGAGCATAGTATAGCGCTGAATTTGATCTACGACCAAAAAAAGATGATCAGAGTGTTGTCAGAACATATCCGATCGAAAATTATTCGATGCTTAAATTAGATAGAGTCTTGAGAAGAAACAAGAAAGATGAAAGAGCGATTGAAAATTGAGAGAATGGCTTCCAGATTTTTGTTATCATCATGCCTATGGGTTCCTGTTCTTGGTATTTATAGAATAGAGGGTGCTGATTTGCACAGTTAGGATTACGTGAACCACAAATAAGCAGTTAAGCGCTTTTCTTACCCACTGATCTAGTCTGTTATAATATGCCTTTTCAGACATGTTGTCGAGCTATAACTAATTGCGCTGATTATTCGACAATTTAATCAGTTGTTGATTTCATGAGACAACTGTCATTGTCTAATTGGTGGACTAACCTATCAGACAAGATATTAAGCATGGTGAATCCAAGCCGCATCATTTACCCTCCATTTTTGAGCCCAAGCTATGTTTACTTGGCTTGGACGAAACAAGTAGCTAATCACTTATCGGGTTAGCTAAGCTAAATTTGAGCTGTCAAATCAGCACTTAGACATTTCTGGAAACTACATTTAATAACTAGCACAATTTTCGCAAAGTCAATTCCATTTTCCAAGCATCGTGCATACAGATGGAATTTTTGCTGCTGCAACCATTCCTTCTTCTGGTTCTGACGAGGATTGATCTATGGGAGCCAACAATCGTCAAATGCCGGGCTTACACATGGCTGCTAATGGATAGGTGATTGAATGGATGCTGAGATCACCACCGTAGAAAGCTCTATTTAAGCGACGAATGCTCGCATTGGTTCCCTCCACTTAGCATGTGCTCTTTCATCTCTTGGTCTTCTCTATGGCTTCGATTCTCTGCTCCTTTTCTCTGGTGTCCTCCATTAGTTGCTTTTTCCATGAGCCTTTGTAGGTTGGCTCAGTCTCCTTTCTTCCTTCTCTATCTCCTTTAGCTGCCATGGCCGTTTCGTCTGATAGTAAACTCCCCACTAGTGGTCAATTCAGGCAGCTTCATCCCAGCATTCTGATAGCTCTGGTAATGCCAAACAAACCTCCCTCAGTCCTGGTGCTGAGGAGTGCATTGTGCATGAAGATGACTTAGACCGTTTGCGAGTTGACTATTATGTTTTGATCGATTTCTCCTTTAGGCTTCCTAGGACTAAGAGAGGGTCAATGCCTGCTAGCATGCTTAGGTCAGCCTATATGAGCGGACTTTGACGACCGGGTTAAAGCTTCCTCCATCTCCCTCCGATCTTCTTAATAATTTTTGACTAGTACCTGCCTAGTTGGTCCCAATGTGTGGTGGATTATTATTGGCTTTTTGTCTCTTTTGGCTTTTTATCTCTTTTGGTCGATCTATTCTATGCATGTTACATACTTAAGGAGCACGCAACGAGCAAGGCTGGTAGTACATCTCAGCTCAAAAGAGGTTCCAACTGATCTAGGGCAGTCCTTCCTCTATGTATGGTTGAAAGGGTCGCTTCTTTTTTATGTTGTTCAAGCATCCCTAGGGGTTTAACATCTTCTTGGGCGCTCTGAAGAAAAATTTAAATCGAGTCTCTGTCCTCTCCAATGTCGAGCAATAGATCTTGGAGTCCTTGCGCAGCATCACGACTCCTCCTGTTCAGGAGCTATTGGCTGAGAAGACCTTGGTCAATGCCAGGCTAAGCTCTACTCAGCTTCAGAGTAACAATTTTCCTATTTTTCGGTTCTTTGAGTTGTTACTAACTCCTTTTGTCTTTCCAAATATGGTGGACAAGTCCTTGGTAAGGAAGGCGGCCATCGCCAAATGCAAGGCAGTGATGCAGGGCGGCCCATCATCATCCCCCAATAGGCCATGCGATGCTTCTCCCTCTCACCCAGGTTGGGGTGTAGCTACAATTGCCATGATCCCTTAGGCCAGTCGGGTTCCGTCTAGCCCCCCTAAACAGACCCTGATGTTGAGATCCTACTGACTCCTCAGTCCATTTCTCTCAAGGTGCCAATGCCTCCTTACGCCCAGCTTCCAAGGAGGAGGTCCACCACCTCGGTTTGACTGTGAAGTCTTCTGCCTCAACTCTGACAGACCCAAAGGTAGCCTACAAGCTGATTAAGGGATCGTCCTCCCCACCAATAGGAAGAGGATGGTGGATGGAACATGGGGAGCCTTTTCGATGGGGTTTTCCAAGCTGTCATTGAGATAAGCACAATCTTATGTTCCATCGATCTTTTGTTGAGCAATTTTGTTGCTGACAACTATTTTTTTTCTGCAGAGCGCTATCCACACTATGCTCATACATAAGTAGTAACGCTAGTTCCAATAGCACGCTTGGAAGATAGACCAAGAGCAAAATGAGATAAAGAAGAGAATGAAAGTGAATCCTAAGTTCTTTGGTGTTAAGCATGCTGATTTTTTTTTTTAAAACCATAAATTCGACCACCAGCTGATGGAGGTCCTTTTAATGTTGCTCTTCCCTCTAACTTCACGCCAACCATCCCATATTTGGGAAGAATTTTGTGGGATTTTGAATTTTGAATTCAAAATTCAAGTTCATGCGCCATCACATGATGAAGCTTGATCTAATCTAAACCATTCATCATGTCGTCACTTTCCTCTTTCAATTTCGAATTCCCATGCCCACAACCAGATTAGAGAGTCATGTGGTGATTTTGTGGTGTTTAAATTCGAAATTCAAACTTAATGAGAAGTGAGATAAAGATAAAGATGACATATGACATGAAGAGAGAGAATTTGATCTTATCCAATTCTTTTCTTGAATTTATCTCTCCATGTCACCCCATCTGATGATGAAGGAGCCTGATGTGTGCCACATGTCCCATGGTGCCATTAAATAAATTAAATTAATTTTTAATCATATTAAAAAATTAATTTATGGCGCCATGCATGGATATGTGACATGTGGATTTCAAGATCCGAACAATTTCAGATCAAACCCATTTAATTAAATTAAATCCTAACAATTAGGATGATCCAATTATCTTGGGTCGAACCTAATCCAATTAGGTCAATCCCTAATTAAGCATAAATTTAATCTAATTTAATTTGGTCAACCTAAGTTCTCTTGATTCAGACTTAATCCAATCAGGTCAAAAACCCTGATTGAGCCCATAATTGAATCCAATTCAATTTGGCTCATCCTTAGTCCAATTACTGAATCAAATTGAGTTTATTAGTAATCTAATTACTAATTAATCCTTCAATAATTATTTTAATTATTTTATAAGATAATTTGCCAATCGAATTGACCAAATTATCCCTGAATGATTCTCAATCATCTATCAGTCATCTTGATCAATCAGTAAACTTCTATGCGTGTGATCTCATGGGTTCGAACCTAAGCCGGTAGTATAGGAACGTCTTCCTACACTAATTGATGTGGCCATCTAGCAATGGTATCCGACGTTCGGATAGGTCGTATATATGCGAAGCAAATATTCTGGAACCCTGGACTATGGTTACTGTATAATTCAATCCCTTTGACTTGTAATGCCAGGATGACTTAGAGCTCACTGTCAACCTTATAATTAGTACATCCATTATGTGATTAACTTTAGATATCTCGTGACTCCTCACTGAAATTATCCTGCCCAAAATTTTGCTAAATTAATCACAAGATATTATCTCATGTTTTCAGAAGGGGTCAATTCCATCTCGACTCACAACTGACTACGCAAGTACTTGACTGCACCCAGTGACCTTCCGTCACTGAATTAGAAATTCAGATAGTCGGGTACCAAAGTACAGTGAGTTGCTTGCTAGTCACAGGTTGCGGTCTCAGATCAGAGGGCTAAACTAATACCCATATCCACTCGGAACATCTTTTGATAGTAGAGCGTTCCAGAATTGGCCACGTTCAGTGAAATGTACTCTTACACTTCACCTGTGTGGTATACCAGTGGCTCCACACTCCTTGTTAAGAGGACAACCAACGTATGTGTCACACAACGACCTAATCTCGATAATGCTGTTGTCCTAGTAACAACATATCATTTGGTCGAGAACAAGTTTAAGGACTCAAAGATAAATCCTTCTTTATCATAATATAATTCCTAAGGACTTCATCATATAATGTTGCCCAAGATGACAAGCCAAGAGGGGGGGGGGGGGGGTAAATTGGTTTCTCTAAATTTTTACTTCCTTAATTGAGTTAATTGATGAGTGAGTGAAGTTAAAACAATATACAATGCAAACACACAAGAAGTATAGTGGTTCGGTGCTCTCCTAAGCACCTACGTCCACTCCCCAAGCGACCCCTTGGAAATTCACTATAATCCCGCGGATTACAGTTGGATTGTTTTCCGGGCTCACAATCCAAAAATCTTTACACTTTGGTTTTCCGGGATCATTAAAAATCTATGTTCGTTTTACGGGCTTACCAACAAACCTTCACAGTTGGTTTTACGGGTTCACCAATAAACCTACATCGTTGGTTTTACGGGCTCACCAACAAATCTTTACAAGGTGATTAAGAACAAGAAGAAAGTTGAAACTCCTAGATGAGCAAATATAACAACTATGAGCTACAAAGAAGAGTTTAGAATATAGTTATCTCTTTGATGAGACTTCTCTCTTTTTTGTCAAGATTGCTTCACACTTCAAGGGTTGATGGAGCTCTTAATGTTTCTTGGAATTTGCTCAATCACTTTCTTTTGGCTCTTTGAATGAAGCACTTGGATGAAGAAGATTAGGGCTCTTGTCTTTCTCGTGTAAACTTTGATATTTTTCAAAAGAATCGCTTCTCTGATGAATAGTATCATTTTAAATAGTTTTCCTCATTCATTGGACACCTCCCATTCGTTAGATTTTAAAAACTAGCCGTTACTTGCTGTTGGGAGGCCAAAAAGTACTTATGCAGAACTAGCCGTTATGCTTCTGCCCGTGCTGGGGTCGACCCAAACTTTTCTAGGGTCGACTCAAACCACTGTTCATCATACTTGGGGTCGACTCAACTTTCACTGGGGTCGACCCAACTTTTACTGGGGTCGACTCCTGCTGCATTGGGGTCGGCCCTCTCAGGAAATACAGAATCTTATATTTCAGCTGTTTTTCATTGGGGTCCACTCCTGCTGCATTGGGGTCGGCCCTCTCAGGAAACACAGAACCTTATATTTCAGCTGTTTTTCACTGGGGTCGACTCAACACTTTTTAGGGTCGACTCAAGGTACAGTGCGGTCGACTCAAGTTCCATTGGAGTCGACCCTCTCAGAAATTTCAGAGACACAGTTTTGAACGACACAGCCTTGGGGTCGACTCATGTTCAGTTGGGGTCGACTCCATTGGGGTCGACTCAAGCATTCCTGGGGTCGGCTCCATCTGGGGTCGGCTCAAGGAAGATTGGGGTCAGCCCTCTCAGTAAATTTCAGGGACTTGTTTTCTTGAGGCTTGAATATGGGGTCGACTTAAGCATGCTTGGGGTCGACTCCACTACTGTTCATCCGTGCCATTTTCGCAGAGGTGTGTCTGATGGTTCCATGATGTGCCGGGGTCGACTCCACCTTTCTTGGGGTCGACTTATTTCATACTTTGCTACATCTTAAGGTTAGATTCATCCATACAATCAATGAAATATACTTCAAGCAATTTTGAATGTATGCCATGGTAGTGCTTCATACTTTTAACAATAAAAATTACTATTGTGCCCTTAAGAGTACGTTTCACTTGAAACTTTGCTGAATTAGAATTTAGAATTCACTATTCCTTTTCTATCGTAAATTTTATCTCATTATTAATCATTAAAAGATATTTTGATCTCATTCTTCTAATGTATCGAGAGTGTCGAACTCACTAATGATGTATTATGTTAACTTGTAGTATTTAATTAGATATGTCCTCAATGGTTGTGTTAATCATCAAAATAATACTATCATCCTCAATCTCTCCCTTTTTGATGATTATAAAATATTGAGTATGAGCAAATTGATACATATCTTAAAATTAGAAAATTTGTTTTAGAAGAGCTCAAGTTGCTAAATTTCAGCTTTTCAAATTTGAGAGTGAAGTCTCCCCCTTTTTCATCCAAATATTGCCCATTTAAACTTTTGATTTTCTCCCCCTTTCTTTTATATTTGGTTAAAGATGAAACTTCAAAAATTTGAGATAAAACAAGAGTTTCAGGTTATGTGTCGAGGTATGAGAGGTATGTGCCAAATTCTGAATTTTGATTAAAAGTTTAGACTTTAACATTTTCATTGTTACATATCGCTCCCCCTTAAGTGTATATTATCTCCCATTATAATTTTCAAATTTGTTTGTCAACTTATTACAACTTCTTTCTTTCCTTACTTCTCCCTCTTTTTGTTATCATCAAATAGGTGCATGATGCGGTTGGATCCACTAGACCGCCTCGGACTGACTCATTTGGTTATTTTTGCTTTTGAGTCCTTGATATTAATTTTATTTCAGCATAGCCTTGCTCGGGCTAGCCGACTTGGCCTTTATTAGAGTCGCTTTGGGTTTAGTTGTTTCTTGAATTTAATTAGATCAAGTCAAGTTAAGGGGTCAGGTAGCCACCTATAAATAGATGTGGTGAGCACCTATTTCAGCATGCAAAAATTGATTGAAAGGCTTTTGCCCTAACTCTCTTCCCTTCTCTCTTCTCTTCTTGCGACGCCTTCCTCCTCTCCCTAGGCCGCCGCCCCCTCCTTCATCCGGCTGCACCACCTCTGTCCCGAGAGGCCAGCCACCTCCTCCCTCTTCTTCCTCCCCTCCTTGATCCCTTCCACCTTCTACAAACAACTCCTTCCCGTTGGATTTTCAGCCCGTCCTTCCCTGCGCAGTCATCAGTCGGAGGCTGATATCTTAAGATCCCGACGTCATCTCTAGACCCACGACCTACCGCTGGAAAGCTAACACAGAGATCTACAACATATCCAAAATTGAGATCAATCTGACGGACGGATCCTTAGAAATTGTGTCTGCAATCAGGTCGGAACTACCCTTCCAGAAATCAAGAAGAGTCAAGAATCTTGGGATACAGATCAAATTCTATCGGATCGCATCAATTTGGTATCAGAGCAGTTCAATCCTTGGCCTTGGAAGATGGTGAACACCCGCTCTACAACCTCGAAGCAGCAAGAAGTGGCATCTTCAAGGGGCGTCGACCCACATCAAGAAGGCTCGCGATCACCTGCGGCCCCGGCGGACCTGAGACCCGATCTTGATTCCACCGACCGTTTCTTGGAGTTCTTGCGTGGGAATCAAACAACTATGCAACAGAGCCAACAACAATTGATGGAGAAGATGGATACCACGCAACGCCATATTGAGATGATGTTGCAACTATTGCTAAATCAGCGGCAAGAAACTCCACCGGGGGGAGCTCCGCATCGGACCCGGGTGGAATCTCCGGCCCCTACCCGTGGACGACCAGGACGGAGGGGACCCCCTCCTCGTGAGCCTCTCCTTCCCAATCCACCAGAGGAGATGCGGCTGGACCAAGGAGAAGATCGACCTAGACCTCGACCCGAGCTCATACCGATTGGCGCACGCGCTAGGGCTCTGGGGATGAGCCCGATTGGCATCGACGACGGGTCGGATATGGAGGATGATCCCATCCAGAATTTTCAGATGAGGAACCAGCGTGTGGGGGGGTACCCACGCCGAGGATATGAACGAGATCGGGACCATAATGGAGATCGAGAGGGAGGAAATCGCGGACTGACTCTTAGGCTGAAATTTCCCAAGTTTAAAGACGGCGATCCTCTCGATTGGGTGTATCGAGCTGAGCGGTTCTTTCACTACCATGGCACAGCGGAGGACCAAAAGGTATTGATCTCATCTTTTCACCTAGAAGAGACCGCCCTGCGATGGTTTCAAACCGCCGACCGAGCCCGACCTTTCAATGGTTGGGAGGATTTTTCTGCAGCAATTTGTCGGCGTTTCGGCCCTACCGAGTACGATGACTTCCAGTCTATGCTATCAAGGGTCACCCAAAAGACTACTGTTAGAGCCTTTCAAGAGGAGTTTGAGAGGATCAGCAACCGAGTGGTGGGGTGGAGCGACTCCGCGCTGAAAAGCGTATACCTCGGAGGACTTCGTGTCGACATTCAAGCCGAGGTGAGGACTTTGCGGCCACAATCTCTGGAGGATGCCTTTGCCTTGGCCCTAATGGTGGAAGAGAAGATCAAGACCACTCGATCAGCGGCACGGGGCAGCTGGACCAACCCCCGGGCCGGCCAAACCGCAGGGGGCTCCATCGGCCAGCCGAGAGCGCCGACGGTTGCAGCAGCCAACACAGGGCCGAGGACCCCTCTTCGCTTGTCGGGTGACGTCAAGAGGGTTGAGCGTCCACCCGGGAGGACCTTGACACCAGCACAAGTGGAGGAACGTCGAGCAAAAGGCCTATGTTTTCGCTGCGACGAGAAATTTACACCGGGACACCGGTGTGCGCGGCCCGTCGGAGCGGTGATGTTGATCGACGGATTGGAGGATGAGGCCGTGGCTGAAGATGGTGATGAGGTTGCTGAGGACGAGCCCCAAGATTTAGAGGCCGAGGAAGAGGACGTGCCACCTCAGATTTCATTGCATGCCTACTCCGGATCGGCGACACCGAAAATGCTACGCGTGGACGGCATGATCAAAAGACGTGTGGTGCGTATCCTCATAGATACGGGCAGCACCCACAATTTTTTGGATGAGAGGCTCGTCAAACAGATCGGTCTCATAGCAGAGCCAACATTGGGCTTCGACGTGGCATTGGGTGACGGAGCCACATTGAGGGCGGAGGGCATATGCCGAGGCATTACTTTGACGATCCAGGGCAGCCAATTCAAGCTCGATCTCTATCCGTTCGCATTACGAGGAGCTGATTTGGTCCTTGGTACGCAGTGGCTGCAGAGTCTTGGCCCGGTTACATTCGACTTCGCCGAGATGTGGGTGACTTTCAGACGGAGCGGACGGCGAGTTAGATTGGATGGCATTCGGCCTAGCTCAAGGGCTGCACTTCAGCCCCTAGTCGGCTTGCCCGGACCCGGCGCGCACAGCTACTTGATGCAGCTCTTACCTCTGTCGACGGAGACCACGATGGAGGCAGGTATACCTACTGATTTGGCTGCTCTCTTACAGGGGTTCGCAGATTTATTTGAGGAGCCTCATGGTCTTCCACCCGAGAGGGAGCACGATCATCACATAGAGATTGTACCGGGAGCAGAACCGGCGAATGTGAGGCCTTACCGCTACCCGCACGTTCAGAAGGAGGAGATCTCAAAGATGGTACGAGAGATGTTGGAGAGCGGCATCATTCAGCCCAGTAGAAGCTCATATTCATCGCCTTGGTGCTGCTGGTACATAAGAAGGACGGGACGTGGCGATTCTGCGTCGACTACCGGGCACTTAACGCGATCACCGTTAAGGACCGGTATCCGATTCCAGTCATCGAGGAGCTGTTGGATGAGCTTGCTGGTGCGGAATACTTCAGCAAACTTGATCTCCGTGCCGGATACCACCAGATCTGTGTCAGGCCCGAAGATGTGCACAAGACGGCGTTTCGGACACACGATGGCCATTATGAGTTCCGGGTGATGCCGTTCGGCCTCACCAATGCACCAGCGACGTTCCAGGGGCTCATGAATGACATATTCAGACCATTACTACGACGAAATCAATTGAAGGTAAAGCGATCCAAGTGCCTATGGGCCGAGCCGAAGGTCGAGTACCTAGGCCATGTCATCTCTGCTGCAGGTGTGGAGCCGGACCAAGCAAAGATACATTGCATGACTGAGTGGCCGCTGCCCAAGAACCAAAAGGAGCTGCGAGGATTTTTGGGCCTAACCGATTATTACCGCCGGTTTGTGGAGGGATATGGAAAGATCGCCGCGCCACTGACCCTGCTGCTGCGAAAGGGCGAGTTTAGATGGACCGAGGCAGCGACGGAAGCATTCGAGAAGCTCAAGGAAGCCATGATGACAGCCACGGTTTTGGCGCTACCCAATTTTGCCAAACCGTTTGTAGTCGAGTGCGATGCTTTCGGTGCCGGCATTGGTGCTGTTTTGATGCAGGAGGGACGGCCAATTGCTTTCATGAGCAAGGCGTTGTCCCCTAGGACCCGCTCGCTGTCCACATATGAGAGGGAGATGATGGCGGTCATCCATGCAGTCACAAAGTGGAGGCCGTACCTTATCGGCCGCCGATTCATCGTTCGGACTGATCAGCAGAGCCTCCCATTTTTTCTTGAGCAGCGCATACATACTCCAGCCCAGCAGAGGTGGGTGTCGAAGCTTCTCGGCTACGACTATGAGATGGTGTACAAAAAAGGCGCAGAAAATCGAGTGGCGGATGCACTATCGCGCCAACCCGAGTCTGGCGAGTTGGCGGCTTTGACTACGCCGGTTTTCCCTTTTATTTCAGACTTGAGGACCGCCACATACCGGGATCCGGACCTAGTACAGATCCAGAGGGAGTTAGCAGCAGACCAGGCCACATGGGAGTTTGAGACTGAGATACTTGATCGTTTCCCTGACTTCCAACCTTGAGGACAAGGTTAAGGGAAGCGTGGTGGAGTGATGCGGTTGGATCCACTAGTCCGCCTCGGACTGACTCATTTGGTTAAATTTGCTTTTGAGTCCTTGATGTTAATTTTATTTCAGCATAGCCTTGCTCGGGCTAGCCGACTTGGCCTTTATTAGAGTCGCTTTGGGTTTAGTTGTTTCTTGAATTTAATTAGATCAAGTCAAGTTAAGGGGTCAGGTAGCCACCTATAAATAGATGTGGTGAGCACCTATTTCAGCATGCAAAAATTGATTGAAAGGCTTTTGCCCTAACTCTCTTCCCTTCTCTCTTCTCTTCTTGCGACGCCTTCCTCCTCTCCCTAGGCCGCCGTCCAAGGCCGCCGCCCCCTCCTTCATCCGGCTGCACCACCTCTGTCCCGAGAGGCCAGCCACCTCCTCCCTCTTCTTCCTCCCCTCCTTGATCCCTTCCACCTTCTACAAACAACTCCTTCCCGTTGGATTTTCAGCCCGTCCTTCCCTGCGCAGTCATCAGTCGGAGGCTGATATCTTAAGATCCCGACGTCATCTCTAGACCCACGACCTACCGCTGGAAAGCTAACGCGGAGATCTACAACATATCCAAAATTGAGATCAATCTGACGGACGGATCCTTAGAAATCGTGTCTGCAATTAGGTCAGAACTACCCTTCCAGAAATCAAGAAGAGTCAAGAATCTTGGGATACGGATCAAATTCTATCGGATCGCATCAGTGCATGGCAATAGATAAGTAGAAGCAGTAAATAATAAACAGTCAAGTTTCATTGATCAAAATGGAACATTGTAGTACATTAATGTCAAAAATACAATGTTCTTCAATCAAAGTGCAAAGTACATCAACAAGGCAAAATACATATGAGAGCTAGATAAATCCTAGGCACTAATCATAATGCTAACATCAGCCTAGGGGGTATCTAAGGGCTGTGATCTAGTCCTCATCCTCCTAGTATAAGTGGCGAGGGGAGGTCGAGCCTGATGGGACTGAGTCTGGCGTGGACCTCGCTGAGCTGGATGACTCTGTGCCGAAACCTCCGACTCAGCTGCTCGGGGCACAGATAGACCATGAACCTCTCTCTCTCTCTCCATAATGCTCTCACCTGTTCTCTGAGGTCTCCAATCTCAGTAGTCATAATATCCATCCTGCTCGTCAAACCGTCAGAGAGAGTCCTCACCTGAGCTGACACAAGCTCAATCATCCTACTCCAAAACTCCTCTGTGCACCCCGTGGGTACGGATGACGATGGGCCAGCCTCTGAAGGTGCCGTAGGATGATCCTCAGGTACCTCAGCCTTAGGGATGGGGTCTCCAACCTCTGGTGCATCACCCTCCTATGCATGTATCCCTGCTCCTGCAAGCACCCACTTTCCGTTCACCTTCTTATAACCTATGCGAACTAGGGACCGTGCAGTGTAAGTGTCGGTAAATAATAGAAGCCTGGAGATCTCTTCCTTCACAGATATGTCATGCTGTCAGAAGACCAGGGTGAGTATCATACCATAGGGCAGGGAAACTCTCGATTTGCATATAGCCTCTCTCATCTGCCTGATCATCATAGCTGGGAGGTTCAGGGGAATGCCCTGAATGACGTGCTCCATAATGACCAAATCTCGCTGATAGAGAGATAGCTATCACATTTCGGAATAGTCAAAATCCTCGTTCTCAAAGATCAACTGTAGAGCTCTCAACTTGCTTTCCGGCCTTTCTAGAGTTGCACCTTCGCAGGGGAGATGGAGCAACTTACTCAAACTTTCTTCTGAAACCCTAACCCTTACTCCTCGGACCTCAGATACAAGCCCTCCCATTCCAACTTTTAGGAACGCATAGAACTCACGAACTAAGCTCGGGTAGGTCACCAAATCTAGGGAGCAAAGATACTCCCATCCTTGCCTTCGGATTCAATCCTCCAAACGGAACCCTTCTTGATCCAAAAATTCGGAGTGGATCCTTCTCCTCATGGTAACCGGTCTCCCCGCATATTTTGCAAGTTGAACTGAAGGGGAGGGAGGAGGAGGAGGCTCTACACGTGTCTCACCTTGTGGAGGCACTGTAGAAGACTCTCTAGCATGTCTATCTACAAGGGTTGGGCGTGAGACTCTTCCGGATCTCTTAGCAACGGCTCGCTTGGGTCCCATTTTCACCAAATCCTTCCTTAGGTCTTGATCTAACGGCGTAGAGAAGCAATCTAGCACTGTTTGGAGATGATTGGAAGGGATTGGAAAGTGGGAAATAGAGTTTTAGAAAGAGGACAAGATGAAACAATGCCCTAGAATAGCTCACGGGTCCCTCTTTAAAAATAGGGTCCCACCGTTGGGGCGACCCCAGATTTTTCTTGGATCGACTCAACGTGGGGTCGACCCCATTCTGGCTCGGGTCGGCCCCAGTTCAGCCCAAATTTTTTTTTTTAATTCTTCCTTTCTTCCGATCCTTGCCAAATTTTTGTGGGACATTAATATGTGAGTAAAGAATCTAGAAATGAATAATTTTACTCGTGTTTCATGGGATTTTTAAAATAAGAGAGGAGTATCATGAGGCAACTTATTCCTTCCATTTTCTCTCAATCAAAGGGATCACATATACCTAATTCCCTCCTAAGCATGCAAAATCTATTTTCACTTAAAGATTTTGTGAATATGTCAGCTAATTGTTTCTCAGTACATACATGCTCAATACATATGTTTTCATTTTGCACATGATCTCTAATGAAATGATACCTTATTTCAATATGTTTGGCTTTAGAGTGCTGAACTGAATTTTTGGTAAGTTTAATGGCACTAGTGTTATCACACTTTATAGGAATGTTGTCTAATTTAATTCCATAGTCCTCTAGTTATTGCTTGAGCTATAGTACTTGAGCACAGCAACTTCCGGCAGCTATATACTCGGCCTCAGCCGTTGATAAAGCTACTAAATTCTGCTTTTTGCTGAATCATGATACTAAGTTATTCCCTAAGAATTGACATGTTCCACTGGTGCTCTTCCTATCTAATTTGCATCTAGCAAAATCAGCATCAGAATATGCAAGCAAATCAATACAGAAGTCTCTAGAGTACTATAATCCTATGCTTGTGGTTCCTCTCAAATATCTAATGATTATTTTGACAGCACTTAAATGTGATTCCTTAGGATTTGATTGGTATCTAGCACATATTCCTACACTAAATACTATGTCTGGTATACTGGCAGTTAGGTAAAGCAATGATCTAATTAATCCTCTCTAGAGCTTCATATCTATACTTTTTTCTTGTTCATCTTTGTCTAGTTTACTAGTGGGGTTCATAGGAGTGCCTATCCCCTTGTGATTTTCATTTCCAAACTTCTTTAGTATTTTCTTTATATACTTAGTTTGATGAATAAAGATGCCTTCCTTAGTTTGCTTGATTTGTAATCCAAGAAAGAAATTTAGTTCTTCTATCATACTCATCTCGAATTCTTCTTGCATTAATTTAGCAAACTCTTTGCAAAGATTATCATTAGTGGCACCAAAGATTATGTCATCTACATATATTTGTACTACTAGCAAATTTTTGTCTTTTCTTTTGAAGAAAAGTATTTTATCTACATTTTCTCTACTAAAATTATTATTTAGCAGAAATTTGCTTAATCGATCATACCAAGCCCTAGGTGCTTGTTTCAATCCAAATAATGCCTTATGTAATCTATACACATGATTTGGTAATTCATGATTCTCAAAAGTAGGAGGTTGTTCTACATATACTTCTTCCTCTATATAACCATTTAAGAAGGCACTTTTTACATCCATTTGATACAATTTGAAATTCATGAAGCATGCAAAAGCTAGAAGTAATCTAATAGCTTCTAATTTGGCTACGGGAGCAAATGTTTCCTCAAAATCTATCCATTCTTCTCGATTGTATCCCTTAGCTACAAGTCTAGCTTTATTTCTTATAACTACCTCATTTTCATCTAATTTATTTCTAAAGACCCATTTTGTTCCAGTTATAGAATTATGCTTTGGTCTCTTAGTTAATGTCCATACATTGCTTCTTTTGAATTGATTTAATTCTTCTTGCATTGTATTTATCCAATTTACATCTTTTTCAGCTTCTTCATAATTCTTAGGTTCTATTTGTGAAACAAAAGCAAGATAGTCATTTATATTTCTAAGAGAGGATCGAGTTCTTACCCCTTGAGATGGATCGCCAATAATTAAGTCTTTAGGATGCCCATACGCGTACCTCCATCCCTTTTGCAAGTCTTGAGATTGTGGTGGTACATGATCGTCCTCTTTATCTTGATTTGGTACGTCATTAAGATTCAATTTTTCCAACTCAAGAATTTCTGCATCATCATCAGAAGTATTTTCTCTCCTAGGAGACTCGCTATCAGACTCATCAAAAATGATATGAATTGAATCTTCAACTACAAGTGTTCTTTTGTTGAATACTCTGTATGTCCTGCTAGATGTAGAGTATCTTAAAAAGATACCTTCATCTGACTTGGCATCAAATTTACTTAGATCCTCCTTGCCATTGTTTAAAATGAAACATCTACATCCAAATACTCTAAGATATTTAGCAGTTGGCTTCTTATTCTTCCAAAGTTCATAAGGAGTTTTTTTGGTTATAGGTCTTATTAAAATACGATTTAAAATATGGCAAGCAATATTTACAGCTTCAGCCCAAAAGTACTTTGGAAGATTTGACTTACACAACATCGTGTGTGCCATTTCTGCCAAGGTCCTATTTTTTCTTTCAACAACCTCATTTTGTTGAGGCGTTTTAGGTGCTGAAAATTGATGGGAGATACTATTTTCATTACAAAATTCTTCAAAGTGTTGATTTTCAAATTCAGTTCCATGATCACTTCGAATTGCAATTAAGGTGAGCTTCTTTTCAGTTATGATATTTTTATAATATTTCAAGAATGCTGAAAATGCTTCACTCTTATATGTAAGAAATGAAACCCATGTATATCTTGAGAAATCATCTACTATGACTAGTCCATACTTTTTTTCTCCTAGACTTGCAGTTCTAGTAGGCCCAAATAGATCCATGTGTATGAGTTCAAAGGGCCTAGTGGTTGATACTATATTCTTTGATTTGAAAGATGTTTTTGTTTGTTTTCCCAATGAGCATGGTCCACAGATTTTGTCTTTTTCAAAAATTAATTTAGGCACATCTTTTATCAGATCCTTCTTGACTAGTTTTGATATTAAGTCCATACTAGCAAGTCCTAGTCTACGGTGCCAAAGCCAACTTGTTTCACTTTTTCTTTCTTCATTAGTAATTAAGCATAATCCATTTTTCTTGCCTAAATCATGAAGATCTACCATATAAATATTTCCATGCCTATGTCCCATAAGTACAATGCTATTATCTTTTGGATTTATAATTATGCATACTGAAGCTTCAAATGTGACTTTAAGACCTTTATCACAAAATTGACTATGCTAAGCAAGTTATGTTTCAGACCATCAACTAATAAGATATTTTCTATAAATGTGGGTGGAGTAATATAGATTTTACCCTTTTCAATGATAAGTCCTTTTTCATTGTCTCCATAGGTTACTACTCCACCCTCCTTAGATTTCAAGGTGACAAATTGTTCTAAGTCACCTGTCATGTGTCTTGAACAGCCGCAATCTAGATACCATCGTTTATCCCTCTTATTAGCTGTAAGACACTCTTGCAATCAAAGTCAAGAATGTGCTTTAGGTACCCATACCATGTTGGGTCCTTTAAGGTTAGTATTTGATGTTCCTTTTGGAACCCAGATTTTCTTAGACTTTAGCTTACTTATATCGCTCAATTTGTTATAGCTTGACTTTCTAAGATTACATTCATATGCTTTGTGTCCTACTTTATTGCAGCAATGACAAGTTATATTTTCAGTTTTGGCTTTCACAAATATGTTCTTTAAGTATTTTTGCTTCCTATTTGTTTTATATCCCAAACCAGCCTTATCATATACAACTTTTTGACTATCAAGAATCATATTTAATTTAGTTGAACTAAGTGTGAACTTGTCCACTAAGAATTTGTATTTTTCTGCATCTTCTTTTAGCTTGATATTTTCAGCAATTAGATTCTTGGTTTCATTTGTGAACCTCCTACTTAATGTTTCAGAATCATTAGATAGTTTCAGCTTATCCTTGATAAGAGATTGATTTTCATCTTTTAGAATTTTATTTTTATGAATTAGCTTCTTGTGTTCTTCCATCAGTTCTAAAAATGCATCATGTAACTCTTCTACCAAAAAATCACATTTAAGTTCAGAATCTACCTCATCGTCATTGGCCATGTAGCAGATTTGGGCCGTCTCTTGTTGATCTTCCTCTTCCGAACTTGACTCCTCGCTTTCACTCCATTCAGCCATGAGGTTTCTCTTTTTAAGTTTTCTTGCCATCCATTTCAATTCTGGGCAATCTATCTTGAAGTGCCCGGGCTTGTTACACTCATAGCATATTGGCACTTCTTTTTTCTTTTTCTTTTCTTTTCCCTTTTTCCGGCTTGAACTACCTCTTATGAAAGGTTTTCTTTTATGGAATTTCTTTTTACCTTTCATAAATTTTCTAAATTTTCGTGCAAGCATTGCCATTCCTTCTTCATCATATTCCTCCTCATCATCGGACTCCTCTGATGCAGTTTCCTGCTTTGGAGCTGTGGATTTCAAGGCAATGGTCTTCCTTTTCTTAACCTCCTCTTCTGAGTTTTGTTTCATTGTCAGCTCATAGGTCATGAGTGATCCAAGAAGTTCTTCTAATTGCAGTGTACTGAGATCCTTTGCTTCTTGAATTGTAGTTACTTTGGCCTCCCAAACTCTTGGTAGAGACCTGAGAATTTTCCGCACTAGTTCAGAGTTAGCATAAGACTTTTCCAAACTCTTTAGTCCATTTATGATTTCAGTGAATCGAGTGAACATTTCAGTTATGGATTCAGTGGATTCCATTTTAAATAATTCATACTTATGTACTAATATATTTATTTTAGATTCTTTGACTTGATTAGTTTCTTCATGTGTGACCTCTAATCTATACCAAATTTCTTTAGCGGAGATGCATGTGGATATTCTATTAAATTCACTTATATATAGTGAGCAGTAAAGTACATTAATTGCTTTAGCATTTAATTGTGCAAGTCTTTTATCACTCTCATTCCAATCCATTTCAGGCTTAGGAATGATTGTGCCTTCTACACTAACTGTGGGTGTGTGTGGCCCCCTAGTTACAATGTTCCACATGTCATAGTCTAGTGCTTGAATGAATATCCTCATCCTAGCTTTCCAATAAGTATAATTAGTGCCATTAAACAAGGATGGTCGGTTTGTAGATTGTCCCTCGCTAATAGAACATCCTACTTAGGTTGTCATGATCTTTGACTCTTGATCGTAAGATCAACAAATACTATGAGAGCACCTTGCTCTGATACCACTTGTTGCCCAAGGTGACAAGCCAAGAGGAGGGAGTTGAATTGGTTTCTCTAAATTTTTACTTCCTTAATTGAGTTAATTGATGAGTGAGTGAAGTTAAAACAATATACAATGCAAACACACAAGAAGTATAGTGGTTCGGTGCTCTCCTAAGCACCTACGTCCCCTCCCCAAGCGACCCCTTGGGCATTCACTATAATTCCGCGGATTACAGTTGGATTGTTTTCCGGGCTCACAATCCAAAAATCTTTACACTTTGGTTTTCCGGGATCACCAAAAACCTATGTTGGTTTTACGGGCTTACCAACAAACCTTCACAGTTGGTTTTATGGGTTCACCAACAAACCTACACCGTTGGTTTTACCGGCTCATCAACAAATCTTTACAAGGTGATTAAGAACAAGAAGAAAGTTGAAACTCCTAGATAAGCAAATATAACAACTATGAGCTACAAAGAAGAGTTTAGAATATAGTTATCGCTTTGATGAGACTTCTCTCTTCTTTGTCAAGATTGCTTCACTCTTCAAGGGTTGATGGAGCTCTTAATGTTTCTTGAAATTTGCTCAATCACTTCCTTTTGGCTCTTTGAATGAAGTACTTGGATGAAGAAGATTAGGGCTCTTGTCTTTCTTGTGTAAGCTTTGATATTTTTCAAAAGAATCGCTTCTCTGATGAATAGTATCAATTTAAATAGTTTTTCTCATCCATTGGACACCTCCCATTCGTTAGATTTCAAAAACTAGCCGTTACTTGCTGTTGGGGGGCCAAAAAGTACTTCTGCAGAACTAGCCGTTATGCTTCTGCCCGTGCTGGGGTTGACCCAAACTTTTCTGGGGTCGACTCAAACCATTGTTCATCATACTTGGGGTCGACTCAATTTTCACTGGGGTCGACCCAACTTTCACTGGGGTCGACTCCTGCTGCATTGGGGTCGGCCCTCTCAGGAAACACAGAACCTTATATTTCAGCTGTTTTTCACTAGGGTCGACTCAACACTTTTTAGAGTCGACTCAAGGTACAGTGGGGTCGACTCAAGTTCCATTGGGGTCGACCCTCTCAGAGATTCCAGAGACACAGTTTTGAACGACACAGCCTTGGGATCGACTCATGTTCAGTTGGGGTCGACTCAAGCATTCCTGGGGTCGGCTCCATCTGGGGTCGGCTCAAGGAAGGTTGGGGTCGGCCCTCTTAGTAAATTTCAGATACTTGTTTTCTTGAGGCTTGAATATGGGGTTGACTCAAGCATGCTTGGGGTCGACTTCACTACTGTTCATCCGTGCCATTTTCGCAGAGGTGTGCCTGATGGTTCCATGATGTACCGGGGTCGACTCCACCTTTCTTGGGGTCGACTCATTCCACACTTTGCTGCATCTTAAGGTTAGATTCATCCATACAACCAATAAAATATACTTCAAGCAATTTTGAATGTATGCCATGGTAGTGCTTCATACTTTTAACAATAAAAATTACTATTGTGCCCTTAAGAGTACGTTTCACTTGAAACTTTGCTGAATTAGAATTTAGAATTCACTATCCCTTTTCTATCGCAAATTTTATCTCATTGTTAATCATTGAAAGATATTTTGATCTCGTTCTTCTAATGTATCGAGAGTGTCGAACTCAGTAATGATGTATCATATTAACTTGTAGTATTTAATTAGATATGTCCTCAATGGTTGTGTTAATCATCAAAATAACACTATCATCCTCATATAAGAGTCCATTTGAAGATAAAATAATGAATAATGCCAAATAACACTTTATTAATATGTCAATTCATTTACAAAATTCAATCATCAACATGCTGACGTTGACATTTAGGATACAATACCCAACAACTCCCACTTAGCCTAAAGCCAATCGCCACAGATCTAATACCCATCTTCGACTTGTGTTTGTTGAATTCTTTGATGCCGAGGACTTTGGTAAATGGGTCAGCCATATTTTCTTTTGTGTCAATCTTCTGAAGATCAATATCACCTCGTTCGACGATCTCTCGAACTAGGTGGTAGCGACGTAGAATATGCTTGGTCCGCTAATGTGCTTTGGGTTCTCTTGCTTGAGCTATGGCTCCAGTATTGTCACAAAATACAGGTACTGGACCATCAATAGAGGGTGTCACTCCAAGCTCGGTGATGAACTTCCGCAACTATACAGCTTCCTTGGCGGTATCAGATGTTGTGATGTATTCTGCTTCACATGTAGAATCTGCTACTGTATGCTGCTTGGAACTCTTCCAGCAGATGGCCCCATCCTTAAGAGTAAAGATATATCCCGACACGCTCTTGCTATCATCTTGATCTGACTGAAAACTTGAGTTGGTATATCCCTCAAATTTTAAATCAGAATCACCGTAGACAAGCCACTTGTCTTTAGTATTTCTCAAATAATTAAGGATGGTTTTTACAACTTTCCAGTGGTTGCTACCTAGATCAAATTGGTATCTGCTCAGTACTCCTAGTGAGTATGCCACGTCTGGTCTAGTACATGTCATGGCATACATTATAGATCCCATTGCCGAAGCATATGAAATTCTATCCATACTCTCTCTTTCTTGAGGGGTTGTCGGACAATCCCTCTTAGAGAGGTTAATTCCATGGCCCATCGGAAGATAGCCTTTCTTGGAATTAATCATACTGAACCTCTTCAGTATAGTATCAATGTATGTGGATTGGGATAATCCAAGCAATCTTTTAGATCTATCTCTATAAATCTTCATCCCTAGAATGTAAGATGCTTCTCCCAAATCCTTCATGGCAAATTGAGATGATAGCCAAATCTTTATTTCTTGTAATGCAAGAATATTATTCTCGATTAGAAGAATGTCATCCACATACAAAATAAGAAATATAATAACTGAACCATTTGCCCATTTATAAATGCAAGGTTCCTCTTCATTCTTAATGAAGCCATACAATTTGATCACCTTATCAAATCGTATCTTCCAACTCCGTGAAGCTTACTTTAATCCATACATGGATTTTTGAAGCTTGCACACCTTAGACTCATCTGCAGATATAAAACCTTCAGGTTGCATCATATACACCTCCTCTTCTAAATCTCCATTTAGAAAAGTAGTCTTTACATCCATTTGCCAGATTTCATAATCTAAATATGCTGCTATCGCAAGCACAATCCGAATGAACTTGAGCATTGCCATGGGAGAAAACGTCTCGTCATAGTCAATACCATAACGTTGACGATATCCCTTGGCAACCAGACGGACTTTATAAGTCTCAACCTGACCGTCTGCTCTCCATTTTTTTTGAAAATCCACTTACACCCTATGGGTTTAATCCCTTCAGGTGGGTCAACTAATGTCCATACATCATTAACCTTCATGGATTCCATTTCGGATTGCATGGCTCCAAGCCATTTATCAGAGTCATACCTCTGCATTGCATCCATATAGGTGATCGGATCCTCATCATTTTCATCAAGTTCGATAGAATTCCCATTTCGGACTAAGAAACCGTAGTATCTGTCCGGCTGACGTGGTACTCTACCTGATCGCCTTAATGGTGCATCTGAAATAGGTTCTGGATTTGATCTAATCAATTCAGACTCAACTGGTTCAGTGGATGGTGTCAGGTCTTCTACATGTTGAACTTTCCTAAGTTCAACATTAGAGCTTCTACTTCCTTCTCCAAGAAATTCTTTCTCTAAGAATACAGCTCTATTGCTTACGAACAACTTTTGTTCTTCAGCAAGGAAGAAATAATATCTTTTAGTTTCTTTAGGATAATCGACAAAGAAACATCTGTCAGACTTGGCTTCAAGTTTGTTTGCTTTCAAATGCTTGACGTACGCCGAACACCCCCAAACCCTAAGGTGAGAGAGCATCAGCTTACGTCCAGTCCATCTCATGTGGTGTTTTATTTACAGACTTACTTGAAACCTTATTTAGAATGTAGCAGGCTGACTCAAGTGCATATCTCCAAAAGGATATGGGCAGATCAGCAAACCCCATCATGGATCGAACCATGTCTAATAGGGTTCGATTTTTTCTTTCTGACATGTCGTATACTGCGGTGTACCAAGAGGAGTCCATTGAGAAAGAATCCTATTCTCTTCCAGATATATCAAAAACTCATTGGAAAGGTATTCACCCCCTCAATCTGATCGAAGAGTTTTAATACTCTTTTCAGTTTGTTTTTCTACTTCATTACGATAGAATTTGAACATTTCAAATGATTTAGATTTATGTCTCATTAAATAGACATAACCATATCTAGAAAGGTCGTCTGTAAACGTAATGAAATATGAATACCCACCTCTAGCATCTGTACTCATTGGCCCACATACATCAGAATGTACAAGGGTCAGTAAGTCACTGGCTCGTTCACCTTTTTCGGTAAAAGATGATTTGGTCATCTAACCAAGAAGACATGACTCACAAGTTGTCAATGATTTATAATAATTAACATTGAGAATTTTCTCTTTACTTAACCTGTTCATTCTGTTCTTGTTAATATGACCTAGCCTATGATGCCAAAGGTAGACATCCGTGACATTATCTATTCTAGGATGCTTGCTTGACTTGTACATTACATTAACAGGCTGTGATAATATGTAAATTCCATTACTCAATTATCCATGCATTACAGTAACACCATTCATAACGATATCATAGTAATTTTTTTTATTGAAATCTCATAATCGTTAATGGCTAAAAGGCCTACAGAAATTACATTCAATAAAAAAAAGACAAGAGTGACGGTCACTTAAGACTATTATTTGAGAATTGAATACTGTTGTCCGATTCCTATTTATCTAAAAATATGCTAAATAGATCGTTGTTAGAACCAACAAACAAAGTTTAATTTAATTTTACTCTTACCTTTCCTACTCGAAGAATAGCGGTTGTAAGAGGTCGATCCACAGGAAGGCGATTGGAGTTGCATAAAAATTAAAACGTTCACTCGGATTTGAAATCGATTTTTGAATGATAAAAGAAAAACATTACGTTGGGGATGTGGAATGATTCTCTAGTCTATTAGAGAATATTTTCTACTTGAAATTAACGGAAAGACAGTTACTTAAATTCGAAAAAGTATTTATATATTTAATGGAAAAGAAAAGCTTTGGTATAAATTAAAATGGATGAAAAACAGTGCTAGAACATAAATTGCATAAAAGAAAATTTAATGTATTGCATCAAAGAAGAATTAAAAGATTGAAAAAAAAAAGAAATTAACTTGAACCCAGAACAAGGATTGCATGAAAAAGAAATGATAGATTTGATAAAAATAAATTGATTACAAAAGTAGAAATGAAGATTGGTAGCTTGATGCTGCCTTTCTTCTGCAAATAAAATAAAGAAAAGAAATAACAAAAATCAAAAAGAAAACTTCTCCCTTTCTCTCCCACGATGGAACAACAACATAAAATAATATTTTTTTTCTTTCTTCTTTCCAAGAACAGAGCATCCCCTATTCTTGGCCCAACCGAGCTCCCTCCTCCCCGTTTCTTGGTCTCCACCGAGCACTCCACCCTCCTTCTTGGCCCCCCCACACCGAGCGCCCTCTCTTCTCCTCTCGTCCTCCTCTTATAGATCGCTTGAAGCCAGCGATGGATCCCAGGAGAGGAGGAAGGCGCGGTCTGCGGTCGTGTGCGGGATCACGGAATGGAGCTGGGAGGAGGGGCTGGCCGCGGGATCACTGGAGGAGCCGGGAGCGTGATCAACGGGAGGAAGAAGCTGGGAGCTGACTCGGAACGGACGCGGAGGCTGCAGTGGAAGGAGATCATGGGATTGCTAGGCAGATTGCGGAGGAGGCGGATGCATGTGATGCAGACGCTAATTCGGTGGCATGCCATCGCGGGCATTTGGGATGAGATGCAGAGAGCTGGGATCACGGACTGAATCATGGGAGGAATCGCGGAGGAGGAAGAGGGAAGATAGGCTCTTGGTTGGGAATCCGGAAGAGGGTGGAGCTTGCTTTGATGTGGATGAAGCGAACGGGCATGGGATGATCCATGGAAGATGGACAACCTGGCACGTTGGGGACGCGGGCGTTGGAGGCTGGGATTTCGGGATGCTGTGAGGAGGCGATGATGGCGTGATCCGTGGACGATGATTCGGGAAGGAAGCTGGGATCATTTGGAGGCTGCCGCGGGATCGACGGGGCGGGTGTGGGACGAGGATCACTTTTCCCGAAGGGTAATGAAAAGAATTCTAATTATAGATTATAGAAAAGAGTCACATATCGTACCATATTACACTAAATAAATATCTGTATTATGATCCAGTGTTGAAATAAATTGATGAGATTTGGTCCCATCGGATTGGCCGCTGAGAGATTGCTGGGAAGACGCCATTCACGGACGCGATCTATGTTCACGGAAAGTCTGGGACGTGGGCGGAAGAAGCCGGGATGCGCTGAATCCGGAGGAGGGGGACGCGAGATGAGATGTTTGAGTGCTAATCCGCATGCAAACATTATTGACGGCTGATGCTAAGGTTGGAAAAATTCTGCGAGCACGGGATGCCTGGTCGTTGATCTGGGAGCTTGAACGGTTGAAGATGAAGTATGTAGCTAATACTCAGAATACTTCCCTAGCCACACATTATCTTCCTTTATTTTGAATTCTAATGCACTCTAGATTGTGACGTGCAGACATGTGCTGCTCGGGTGCAAAAGTGCTTTGACTAGGTTCAATTATGCTCCAACATAATCAGGCTTGGGGTCATGAATCATCCCAATCTGTGCCAAATACGTATTTAAATGATAACCTGTGCCAAACAAAAATATAATATTAATCCAGTAAATTTATCATTATCAGTTAGCAATAACACTAATTTTAGTGACATGTAGGTCGCACTTTTGTGCTCTCATCACACCCCCAAACTAGCTTATTGCTAGTCTCTAGCAATTAACAAGCAAACGATAAAATGAGGGCACAGAAAGGTGTAGTCTAACTTATGACTTTTTTTTTTGAAGCTAAATACACAAAACTAAGATATGTACCCATTTTCGTAGGAAGTCACGATTGCACTTAGCACGTGCAACAAGCCTTTAAACCCCTAGGTTACCCTAGTGGACGAGTGCTGTCTCGTGAGGGTTTACAATGAAGTTACCCACAAACTTCATCAGTCAGGGATTTCCAATTTTTAACTCGAAATTTGAATAAGTATTACTGTATGAAACTAGAATTGCAAGGACAATAGAGACTTATTGCTATCATATTTAAGCAGAGTCTAACTCAAGTTTCATTTACTCCCCATCTATCTGCTAACAAGTCAAGAATGTAGTGAGGTGCAAGATAGTATCATATAAATGAGTGGCTTTCACTTACTTCCACATGATCACTCTAATTTTCAAGACTTTCTAGAGTTAAATGATAATGAACACCCCATATTTATTTATTTAAATCCTTTTTTTTTTTAATCAGACTGAATGCTAAGAAGAATGACTTGTGCAATATCTAGCCTTATTAAGCTTTCTAGCTGACCCATGTAGCGAGTGTTAGGCCAATGACTCCCGATCCAGATGGCTCAAGGCACTAGGTGTAGAGACACCCTAACAGGCTTAATAACTCAAGTTAACTAGGCTTCAAGGCCAAATTAGTCACTCAGAGTTTAATCTCAATCATCCTCACCTTTTTACGCGAACACTCGCTACTTGCCAGGCAAGAGGTCCGGTTACTCAGTGAGAAGACTTAAAATAAACTCATTATTTTATTTTTTTTTGATTAGGGTGTTCATCACACATATAACTTTAAACTATCCCGAAGATTAAAAGTATTCATATTAGTTGCAAGTATACATACCTCACTATTCATGTGCTTACGTGTAGGTGCTAAATCATCTTGTATCATGTTAGCAGAAGATAGGTGGGACGAAAACTCAAGCTAAAACTGCTATCATATTTCTTAACTCAAAGCTATTGTCGAAGTAATTCCGGTTTGTACAGCAAAAAAGATTAGAGTTTGAGTTAAAAATTTGAAATCCTTTTTTTAATTTAATTTTAATTTTTTTTTAAATTATATAAAAAATTAAAAATATTCTCACCCCCATATCTAAATCTAACATTGTCCTCAATGTTAAAGAAAATTTAAAGCAGTAATAGGACAGAGGAGAAGTTACCTGATATGGGTGGGTAAAGTGACAATTGGGGCCAAAAACCCCCAAACCTGCATGTTAGTAAATTTTTTTTAAAAAAATAATTTTTTTTATTTTTATTTTTTTATTTATTTTTTTATAATATTTATATATTGGGTTGCCTCCCAAGAGCACTAAGTTTTATGTCTTTAGTCAGACAAAATGTAGATCCTCTTTTTTTTCTTCAACCATTATCTAAGAATGATTTTGGAAGAGTCCGAGGAAGAACAATCGGCTGATGACGATCTATGCTCATAAGGGGAACAGAATTAGGGGGCGCATGCTCGACCCCTTCCTCGGAATGGGCAAGGTAAGCCTCTAAAGGGTCCTTATTATAAGTTTGTAAGAAAGTCTCATGAACCAGACTTTCAATCATGTCAACTTTATTGATTTCTTTGTGGTCTGGTGGTTGTTTACTTATGTTGAAGACATTAAGCTCGACTTTCATGTTGCCAAAAGATAATTTCAGCATCCCATTTCGACAATTGATCATAGCATTTGCTGTGGCTAAGAAAGATCTACCTAAAATTATAGGTGTGCGACTGTCTGGATGTATTACAGGTTCGGTCTCAAGGATAACGAAGTCCACAGGATAGTAAAACTCGTTTACCTTCACTATTACATCCTCTACAATCCCCTTGGGGTACTTCACCATCCTATCTGCTAAGGAAAGGATAAGATTTGTGGGTTTTAATTTCTCCAAATCTAACTTTTGGTACACATAGTAGGGAAGTAAGTTCACACTGGCTCTTAAATATAATAGGGCTCTCTAGATGATCGTCTCTCCTATTTTTATTTCAATGGTGGGGCAACCAGGATCTTTGAATTTCGGGGCAATCTGTTGTTGAATGAGAGATGAGGCTTGTGCAGCTATAACAGCTTGCCTAGGAATACTGGTTTTTCTTTTGACCGTGGTGAGGTCTTTCAAGAATTTTGTATAGGAAGGAATTTGTCTTATGGCATCGAGAAAAGGTATATTTATTTGAACAGTTTTAAAGACAAAAAGGAAGAACCCATAGAAACATACAAACCTAAGGTTCAAATAAATAGGGAACAAAAGAAATAATGCAGGACCATCATGGTTTCTAATGGTGTAGGTTGCTGTGGGATAGTGGCATTATAAGAAGGTACAGATGGAACCAAAGGTTGGTTCATTTGTGATGGACCTATCCTGGGGAAGTTGTTCTGAAAATCTGGTGGACTACCTTGATGCTGAATAGGTTCATTCTACTTGTATGAGAAATTTGGGTGGAACCTATTATCAGGGTGGTAGACTGGACTGAATGAATTGGGAGTGGGCTTCTTGAAGGCACTATACGAATTTAGAGCATTTGCTTGCTCGGCCTTTATAGTGGGCAGATTAGGGCAGTACTCCACTAAATGTTCCGGACTGTTACACAAGACACATAAACTATGTGACCCGTGATCCACTTTCATGATGGGATTGAACTCTTTATATGAACTCGAGCTAGTGGAAACAGTGAAAGCATCAAACTTTTTACTTAAGTTATTCATTCCAGTTACCCGACTGGACATGACATTTTTGAGATCTGGGTCTGCTTTCATTTCATAATTACCTAGTTTTTTAGACCCGAGCTCATCTCTATTTACTTCCTCACTATAGCTACTCCAATTTTGGGCATTTTCATCTAAGTCAACAAGAAATTCATAGGCTTGATCTGGGGTTTGGTTCATGAACCTACCCTTGTGCATGGACTCAATCATGTTTCTATGTGCCGGAGTTAGTCCTTTATAAAAGAAGTAGACCAGATCAGCCTTATCAAGCCCATGGTGCGGGCACTTGACCAAAAGATCATGGAATCTTTTTCAGAGTTGGAAAAAATTCCTCCTCAGATTTTTCTCTAAAAGTTCTGATGGCATCCTTAATTTTTTCAGTTTTTACCATGGGATAGAACTTAGTCATGAACTTCCTAGATAGTTATTCCCATGATGTGATGGAATTTGAAGCAAGGGAATACAGCCATGCAGCAGCACGATCCTCTAAAGTCATGGAAAACAACCTTAATTTAATACCCTCTTCATCTAAATTTTGATTTCTAAATGTTTGACAGATTGTCAAAAATTTGTTTAGATGAATGTAGGGTTGTTCACTCTTGAACTCATGAAACTTGGGTAACATGTTTATTGTTGCAGCCTGAATCTCGAATTGGGCTGCATTATTAATTGGTAATACTATGCAAGTAGGGGGACTCGCGGATGCGGGTGCGAACAACTCATTCAAAGTTCTAATATGTTCACCCATTGTAGAGATTGACGGTTGGTTTATAGTTCGCAGGTTGTGATGAAAAATTCTGTCAATTTCAGGATCAAATGGGGTTAACTTATCCCTTAATGACCTTCTATCATGCATACATTATCAACAATTCATTAGATTTGACTCCTAAAATAAACGAAATCCTAAGAGAAGAGAAGGGCTAGACACAGATGACCACAACCAACACCATACAATAATTTGACCCTATTAGTCTAGAATTAAGTGAGGTTTAGTAGCTTCTTAAATCTAGTTGCATAGAGATTTATCAGGTTAAAAAGTTTCTGAAATTCTCTCTACATTAGACAGCTCCTAATCTTCCTTTCAGATTAAGCTTGAGCTTACCAGTTAAGCGATCCAATAACCAGTGACCAGGAAAGTTCCGGGGTGTGTGGTGGTGCCAGAAGGGATACACCGATACCACAATATCCGTAACATTTCTCACTATTGTAAAACTTTTGTAGACATCACCAATTACTAAATTCTCACTGGAATGGCTTTCAGCCGCTTCTTTCCAAGAGCCTAATTGAGCTCGAAAATCCTAAGGCCAACGTCTAATTGATTTTAATTTAATTTGGCTTAGGATATGTATGCAAGGTGGTGATTTTTGGGCTAAGGACAGGTAATGACTTTCCGACCTTATTTTTTTAATGGATTTTGCCCTTAAATTATTTTAAGCAAATGCTTAATATTAAATGCAGCAAATAATCAATAATTTTTAAAGTTTATGTAATGTCATTAGGTTGTACTGATTAAATGAGTAAGCAAATTTTTTTTATATATTTACAATTTTCTTATTTTTTTTATTTTTTTATTTAAATTTTTATATAAAAATAACTTGAATGTAAACTAAACGCAATCCTTATGCGTCAGTCAATCACCGAATGCCCGTTGAATAAGCTCTGAAGATTACTCCGTGAGGAGCTCCAATAGAGGTATGATAACCTCGGGGGATTGCATCTTATCAATTACTAACAATAATAATAATTTTTTTATTTTTTAATTTAATTATTTTTTTTCAAAATTTTAAATTTTGAATTTCAAAATTCAGAATTCAAATCTTCAATTTAAAATTTTTTGAATTTTAGAATTTTGGAATTTTTTTCTTTTTCAATTTTTTTTAATTTTAAATTTCGAATTTCAAATTTTAGAATTTAATAACTATGAAATTATTAACTAGAAATTATCAAAATAAGAAAAATTAATAAAAATAAAAATAAAAACTTAGTACCGGAGTGCGTTCACTCCGGACATCCAAAATTCGATTGGATCTTCGTGATCGTTCTTGCTTCTCGATTTGCCTCTCCGGCAACGGCACCAAAATTTTGTTGTCTGATTCCTGTTTACCTAAAAATATGCTAAACAGATCGTTGTTAGAACCGACAAACAAAGTTTAATTTAATTTTACTCTTACCTTTCCTACTCGAAGAATAGCGGTTGTAAGAGGTCGATCCATAGGGAGGCGATTGGAGTTGCATAAAAATTAGAACGTTTACTCGGATTTGAAATTGATTTTTGAATGATAAAATGAAAACATTACGTCGGGGATGTTGATAGATTCTCTAGTCTATCGGAGAATGATTTTTAATTAAAATTAACTAGAAGACATGTACTTAGATTCAAAGAGCATTTATATATTTAACTAATTAAAGAAGAGCTTTGGCATAAATTAAAACAAGAAGATTGAAGCGAACAAAAAATGCATAAAGGAAGATTTAATGTATTGTATAAAAAAGAAATTAAAAGATTGCATAAAAAGCAGAAATTAACTTGAACCTAGAACAAGGATTGCATAAAAAACAAATGATAGATTTGATAAAAATAAAATCGATTACAAATAACAATGGAGATTAGAGGCCTAATACTCTTTCTCTTTTGCAAATAATATATAAAAAAAAAACAAAAAGCTTCTCCCTCCCGGTGGAACATAAAGTACTTTTTTTTATTCTTTTCTTCCCCAAAAACAGAGCTTCCTCTATTTTTTTCTTTCTCTCTTCTTTCCCAAACCGATGGCCTCCCTCCCCTGATTCTTTTGAACCAGCCGACTACCCTTCCGAGAGCTCCCCTCCTCTCGTCCTCCCCTTCTTATAGATCGCCCGAGCCTTGAAGCCGATGATGGATCCATTGGGAACAGACGCATGATTCTTGGGGCGGACTGCACGCAAAGCTGGATCAAGGGAGCTGGTTCGATGGGAGCTGCTGCGAGATCAACTGGGACGTGGAGCATGGGATGAAGGCGTTGCGGGATCTTTGCTGGGACCACTGCTATCGGGCGCGATGCTGAAGGAAGGAGGTGCGTGTTAGATGTATGCCCTAGAAGCCAATCTGGCTGACACATTATTAATTCTAGGGACATAATTTTGTACTTGACTATTTATTATTGAATAAATAAAAGGCATCTTTTCATTCATATTGTTTATGTGTCTATGAATCGTCCAAGGAATTAATAAGATGATGATACATATTCTCAAGAGTTGAGAATTTGAGCCACGTATCATTGGTGATTAATTTCTAAATGCTCCTGATCAATGGATCATCACGAGGACGGTGATCGATCCGATCAGTGCACAGATCACTTTCCTTCTGGATGGATGAGACTTGAGTCCACAGTGTAGGGACACTGAAGTGATAGTGCAGGTGCTTGTTAGAGAACAAGGGTACTGAGCGTGACCAAGACAAGAAGTCACTTGGATGTCTATCCACTCGTCAGTGACTTGCTTGATGTTGCAGTAGTGTGACTGGTCCTTTGACCTGCGGTGCTTCGGCTACTCACAGTGAGGTTATTGTAGTTTGACTGCACACATACATGGTCTCTAGCCATATGGGTCCATGCAGTGTAGATTGGCTGCAGTAAGTTCACTGTAGGAGTAGGGTATGCACCTATAAGGAATCTATCGACCTTGATAGAAGAGGAGTGATCCTATGTGATTTGTTAGACTGAGTTCTAAGACCTTGGCCAGGGCAGTAATATAAAGTGGAGAAAGAGTTTTCCACTATCGAACTCGAGTCGAATAAATCTTGACATATGACAGACGATGGGGTTTGACGAGTTGTCCATGACCTCCGTCCTGTAGGGATCCACGATAGTAGGACTGTATCACATGTTAACTGCACCTAGAGGTTCATCATTCCATTCTGCTAGGTAGCCACTACATGCTGCTAGGTGTCACTGGTGGATGGTGGGACTCATAGGGATTATCTTGATGATCGATAAACCCTAATGAGTAGAGTTGGAATCGTTCCAACCCATTGAAAGGAGTTTTCAATGATATAGTGATAGAGATCACAATATATCTCACTACCAGTCAGAATAGAACCTATGGGGTCACACACAATAGAAGTATTGACCGATCCGATGGTTGAAATCGTGATTAGGAATCACAAGAAATCAATTTGATTGATAAGAAGTTGAAGAAGGAACAAAGGGAATTAATTAATTGGACTTAAACACAAATCCTACTTCGGGTAGGATTCCTAGAGTCCCAATTGGATTAGGACTGGGAATCCTAGTTGGAGTAGGACTGGGATTCCTACTTGAAATAGGATTCCTCAATCCTAATGAGATTAGGAGTTTTGAATCAAAATTGGATTCCTACTTGGAGTAGGATTCCTAGAAATCCTAATTGGATTAGGACTTTGGATTCAAATTAGAGTCCTAATTGGATAGGACTAGAATTAAACAAATCCTAATTGGATTAGGATTCCTTAAGTCTAAATTAATTAATAATCTAATGAATCAACATGACTCCTAATTGGATTAGGATTGAAGAGTTCAATTGAGTCATGGTTCATTCAAGTCCTAATTGGATTAGGACTAGCATAGATTGAACCCAATTTGGCTAATCCTAATTGGATTGGGATCAAACCAAAAGTGAGGCACCCAATCCTCTTTAGAAGAGGATTAGGGCATCACAAGAAGGAGGGATCACGCCCCTCCTCCTCTCCGTGTGTGCGGCATGAAGAAGGGCCGGCGCCCTCCCTCTTTGGAAAATCATCTAGGGCTCCTACTTTGGAGGAGCCCTTGATGCTTATAAAAAGGACCATGAGGCCGACGCCCTAGAGCATTGGAATCCTCTTCCTCTTGTGCCGTGGCCACCCTCTTCCTCTCTTAGTTGCAGCCGCAAGCAAGGGTAGAAGCTCTCCAAGTGTTGGCGGCCTCCTCCCCTTCCCTTCCTTCATCCAGCGCAAGCAACAGAAGAAGGCTGCGTAGGGGCTCATCTTCTTCCTCTTCTTCCTTCTTCTTCTTCCTCCTCTCAAGCACTTCCAAGAGTTGAAAGAAAGAGAGGAGATCAGCCATCAAAGCTATCTCTGCAAGGGAGCTAGCACCCCGGTGAGATAGAGAGCTTGGATCGGATCCTACTTCGTGTGGATACCCGTAGAGGCCGGACGTTTGAACGGCTTCAAGCGAACCCTCTTCCAAAAACCACAAATTCAGATTTGCGGTGATCATCTACCCGCGCAAGGTGAAGATTTGATCTTCCTAATAGTTTTAAAAAGTTTTAATTCTTACCTAATTACGAAAGGTCTCGAAACAACGTTCATGCGATGAACGTCGATCCCGCACATGCCTCTTCCGCTGCCATCTGATTTAATTTTTGAAACATCAGCGGCATGGGCGGGTTCCCAACAGTGGTATCAGAGCCTAGGCTTCGTAGATTAAGGTAAGAATTAAATATCTAAAGGCATATTAGATCTGAAAATTGAATGATCATGCATGCTGAAAAATTCTGCATGCAGATTTTTCAGGGGTGCTGATTTTTGCATGCTGATTTTTATGTGATAAAAAGATGATTCTAAATGCATTGTTAATGGGATTACAAAGTTTAGAATCATGATTAGCATGATCAGCGACCTATGTCATGATACAATCAGTTAGTTTTCAGATCTGAAAATTATAATTGTTGCATACGGTGATGATCATAGGATTCAACCCCTTTTGGTATCAAATGTAATGACCTGCGATGTGATCTGCGATGTCATGTAATTTTTCAGATGCTTGCATGCATCTTATTTGATGTTTTGAGAGGCCTGCGTGCCTCCTAAAAGGAGATGTAATTTATTTTTATTTTTATTTTACATCTGGTTGTATTTCTGTGATGTGATGTACATCAACGATCAAGTTGAAGCAAAGGCATGAGATGAAAGGTGATCTAAGCGGTTGATGGCGATGGGATCAAGAGTTGATCAAGGATCGAATCAAGGAGGCTTAGAACCAATTCAAGAGTTGAAGACCACTTGATCGATTGATGTGCATGTGCTTGTAATACGACCTAATTAGAATCCATGATCATCACCTATTTAAAGTTTAACTTTATTTGATGCTGCGATTATAACTGCCTGTGATGTACCGTTTGCATGAGATGTGAATGCGAGTCGGGTAGATAGGTTTACATGTGATGTAGCAAACCCAATTGAGACCTAAATCAAAAACTCCTCAATCAAGTCGAGAGTGAACCGACATGAGCAAGTCATATTAGATTAATTGATCTAATTGGTGTCTAGGAAAGCATGAAAGGTGGTTACTTAATTAGGACCTTACTCTCTGAGTAAAGGGAGCCTCCCACCTGCTTACCTGGCCAATTGTTCGATTACCTCTTATGAAGGGCTCAAGTTGCAAACACTAAGACCTGATTAACCAATATTAAGTCAATAGGTCTTCCACTGTAGTAGAGCTGCTAAGGCCTTTCTGATGTTGATTTGTCTCGGCTGGACACAGTGGTCAAGTTGCATCGGGGGGCTGGACCTCTCTATAGACATGAGATGTTGTAGGGTAAAGGTGGGGTTGGGCACCAATAACTGTTAGGTGAGGACCCAATGACGACTTTATTCCTACGGTTATACGGTGGGTCTGACTTAACTAAGAAATGGGACCAATAACTGTTAGGTGAGGTCTTCATGGCTTAGAGACCAAGTTGCACTGCAACATGCTTGAGAAGCATTGTACAAGAGTTGTACACTCATCCATCTATGTGTCACCAATAACTGTTAGGTGAGGTGGCATGTAAATCGGTGGGATCGCAGTACCCATTAGAAACCCTAGTCGTGTGGGATTTCCGTTTTCCTACCAGGGGAGTGTAAGGGATTCGAGAAAATAGTGGGAGTCACATTTGTTCTAAAAGACCTTAGAACAGATTAGGATCAAGTACAAAAGTCTAACTAGAATCTTTACTCTCTGCAGATACAATGTCAGCTTCAAACCCTTTGACCCGTATTCTTGAGACCAACCGACTGACCGGAACCAATTACAAAGACTGGCTTAGAAATCTCAAAATAGTTTTGGACTGTGAGAAGATAGGCTACATACTCGATTCAGATATCCCCACACTACCAGCACGTCCTACTGATGTTCAGCGTGAAATGCATAAAAAGTGGTTGGATGATGACATTAGAGTAAAATGCTATATGATGGCATCCATGTCTAATGAACTCCAATGCCAGCATGAAAATATAAAGACTGCTAGGGACATACTGGCACACCTGCAAGAGTTGTATGGTGAGCAGAGTCGCACAGCTCGTTTTGAAGTGTCCAAGAGGCTTTTCAAAGCGAAGATGCGCGAGGGGCAGTCTGTCCATGATCACGGTCTGACCATGATCAAGGACCTAGAGGAGCTTGAGAAGCTCGGTATGGACATGCACAAGGAATTACAAGTGGATTTGATCCTACAGTCACTTCCTGATTCATTTGGTCAGTTTATAGTAAACTACCACATGAATAAGATTGAATGCACTAAGACTGAACTAATCAACATGTTGGTAACTGCTGAGGGAGCCTTGAAAGGTTCAAGGGGCAATGTCCTTGCTGCTGAGTTGACTTCTGGTTCCAAGAGAAAGTCTACTTGGAAGAAAAAGAAGCCTGCTAAGAAGCAGAAGAAAGACAAGAAGCCAAAGAAGGAAGTTCAAAAGAAAAAGGCTAACGACAAAGAAAAATGTTTCCACTGCAATGTCGAAGGCCACTGGAAGAGAAACTGTCCTTCATACCTCGAGAGCCTGAAGAACAAGAAAGGTGACACACCTTCAGAAGGTATAGACTTGCTCATAATTGAAACTAATCTAACGGTTTCTTCTACTTCTAGTTGGGTTATAGATTCTGGTTCTAGTGCTCATCTGTGCACTACCATGCAGGGTCTAAAGGAAAGTAGAAGGCTGGCGGAAGGTGCGGTAACCCTTAGGGTTCGCAACGGGGCAAAAGTTGCTGCTGTGGCTGTGGGCACCTACCATCTGCGACTACCGTCTGGATTTAGTTTAATACTTAGAGACTGCTATTATGTACCTGTTGCTAGCAGAAATTTGATTTCTGTTTCATGTCTAGCACAGGAAGGTCATGTTTTTACATTTAACAAAGACTGCTGTTCTATTTATTTGAGAAATAAAATAGTCGCACGTGGTTTCATGATTGACAGTCTCTATCATTTACATATGGATGTATCTGTGAATGTTACCGAGCAAGATGTGAGTGCCAAAGGATCCAAAAGATCCAGAGATGAGATAAACCAAAGACATTTGTGGCACCTCAGACTTGGCCATATTGGAGAGGATAGGATGAACAAAATGGATAAAGATGGGCTTCTCGGCTCATTGACTTCCGAGTCATATCCAGTTTGCGAGTCCTGTCTTCAAGGAAAAATGGCTAGACTGCCCTTTGTAGGACATGGGGAGAGGACCACTGAAATACTTACCCTAATACATACAGATGTATGTGGCCCATTCGATGTGCTAGCCAGGGGACGTTATTCTTACTTCATTACCTTTACCGATGATTACTCACGGTATGGGTATGTGTATCTTATGAGACACAAGTCTGAGTCTTTTGAAAAGTTCAAAGAGTTCAAGAATGAAGTAGAAAAACAAACTGGAAAACCTCTTAAGGCTCTTCGATCAGATCGAGGAGGAGAATACCTTAGTAGGGAATTCCGGGACTATCTCAAAGAAAACGGCATAGTCTCACAATGGACACCTCCGGGTACACCTCAACTCAACGGGGTGTCAGAGAGGAGGAATCGGACCCTAATGGATATGGTCAGGTCCATGATGAGCTTCACTGATTTACCTATGTTCCTTTGGGGAGATGCCTTACTCACAGCGATTTATTTATTGAATAGAGTTCCCTCTAAATCCGTTCCTACCACACCGTATGAGATATGGCATGGTAAGAAACCAAGTCTGGGTCATCTCAAGATTTGGGGATGTCCGGCCCACGTCAAGAGACTACAGGCGGACAAGTTAGAGGCTAGGACCATAAGTGCTCGTTTTATAGGATATCCTAAAGAGTCATTAGGATACAATTTTTACGTCTCAGAGAATCACAATGTGTTTGTGAGCCGTCATGCCATCTTCTTGGAAAACAGTTTATCCTTGATAGAGGCAGTGGGAGAAAAATTGAGCTTGAAGAGAAAGTCTCTGAAAAGCAACGAGTCATGGATCCTATTGAACCCATTCATACAGAGCCAGTACACGATGTCCCTCGACCACCTCGTAGATCTAGTAGGGTCTCCCATCCTCCCGATAGATACTTAGGTATACTAGAAGAGGATACCGAGGAAATGTTCCTAGTGGGAGATAGGAATCACATACAGGATCCCAAAACCTACAACGAGGCGATATCTATTCCGAGAAATGGCTGGAAGCTATGAAGTCAGAGTTAGACTCCATGCATTCCAACCAAGTCTGGACCTTAGTAGATCCACCAGAAGGTATTGTACCTATTGGATGCAAATGGATCTACAAGAGGAAGATAGGTTCGGATGGAGAGGTAGAGACCTATAAGGCAAGGCTTGTGGCGAAAGGGTATAGTCAGCGCGAAGGCATTGACTATCAGGAGACCTTTTCACCTGTAGCCATGCTAAAATCCATCCGAACATTGCTTGCCATTGCAGCATTTCATGATTATGAAATTTGGCAGATGGATGTGAAAACTGCTTTCCTGAATGGATATCTTGATGAAGATATCTATATGGAACAGCCTTTGGGTTTTACTTCCAGTGATGGAGATCACAAGGTCTGCAAGCTGCAAAGGTCCATTTATGGACTAAAGCAATCATCTCGGAGTTGGAACACTCGTTTCGATGACGCAATCAAAACGTTTGATTTCATCAAAAACGAAGAGGAACCATGTGTTTTCAAAAAGGTTAGTGGGAGTGCTGTCGTTTTTCTCGTACTGTACGTAGATGACATTCTCCTGATTGGGAATGATATTCCCATGCTAACCTCGGTCAAGGTCTGGTTGTCAAAAAGAATTCTCCATGAAAGACCTTGGGGAAGCATCCTATATTTTGGGAATAAAGGTCTATAGAGATAGATCTAAAAGGATGCTTGGCCTTTCACAGAAGATGTACATAGAGGAGGTGCTGAAGAGGTTCAGCATGGAAAACTCCAAGAGGGATCTCTTACTCCTAAGACATGGAATTCATCTCTCTAAGAAGATGTGCCCCAACACATCTGAAGAGATTCAACACATGAGCAAGATTCCCTATGCATCGGCAATAGGAAGCCTCATGTATGCCATGCTGTGTGCACAACCTGATATAGCTCTTGCTGTGAGTGTCACAAGCAGATATCAGTCGGATCCAGGCAAGAAGCACTGGATAGCTGTGAAGAACAGTCTTAAGTACTTGAGAAGAACTAAGGACATGTTCTTGGTCTTTGGGAGAAGATCAGAGTTGAAGGTAGAAAGATGCACACATATTAATGATAGAAAGTCTACATCAGAATATGTGCAATTGTGGTTCAGTAAATTGGAAGAGTTCCAAACAACCGATCATTATAGATTCTACCTTAGAAGCTGAATGTTAAGCCGTATCTAAGGGTGCAGTGGAAACCTTCTGATTAAAAGTTAATTGCAGAATTAGGTGTAATGTCATTAGATGCCATAACACTTTACTGCGATAACATTGGCACCATAGCGCTAGCTATGGAGCCATGGTCTCATCAGAAGTCCAAGCACATAGAGCGGCGCTTCCATTTCATACGCGACTATGATGTAGAGGTGCAGAGAGTAGACTCCGCGGATAACGTGGCAGACCCGTTCACTAAGCAGCTAAATCAGCAAAAGACTGAAGCCCACCTTGAGAAGATGGGGCTTAGATATATGACTGATTGGCTTTAGTGCAAGTGGGAGATTGTTAGATGTATGCCCTAGAAGCCAATCTGGCTGACACATTATTAATTCTAGGGACATAATTTTGTACTTGACTATTTATTATTGAATAAATAAAAGGCATCTTTTTATTCATATTGTTTATGTGTCTATGAATCGTCCAAGGAATTAATAAGATGATGATACATATTCTCAAGAGTTGAGAATTTGAGCCACGTATCATTGGTGATTAATTTCTAAATGCTCCTGATCAATGGATCATCACGAGGACGGTGATCGATCCGATCAGTGCACAGATCACTTTCCTTCTGGATGGATGAGACTTGAGTCCACAGTGTAGGGACACTGAAGTGATAGTGCAGGTGCTTGTTAGAGAACAAGGGTACTGAGCGTGACCAAGACAAGAAGTCACTTGGATGTCTATCCACTCGTCAGTGACTTGCTTGATGTTGCAGTAGTGTGACTGGTCCTTTGACCTGCGGTGCTTCGGCTACTCACAGTGAGGTTATTGTAGTTTGACTGCACACATACATGGTCTCTAGCCATATGGGTCCATGCAGTGTAGATTGGCTGCAGTAAGTTCACTGTAGGAGTAGGGTATGCACCTATAAGGAATCTATCGACCTTGATAGAAGAGGAGTGATCCTATGTGATTTGTTAGACTGAGTTCTAAGACCTTGGCCAGGGCAGTAATATAAAGTGGAGAAAGAGTTTTCCACTATCGAACTCGAGTCGAATAAATCTTGACATATGACAGACGATGGGGTTTGACGAGTTGTCCATGACCTCCGTCCTGTAGGGATCCACGATAGTAGGACTGTATCACATGTTAACTGCACCTAGAGGTTCATCATTCCATTCTGCTAGGTAGCCACTACATGCTGCTAGGTGTCACTGGTGGATGGTGGGACTCATAGGGATTATCTTGATGATCGATAAACCCTAATGAGTAGAGTTGGAATCGTTCCAACCCATTGAAAGGAGTTTTCAATGATATAGTGATAGAGATCACAATATATCTCACTACCAGTCAGAATAGAACCTATGGGGTCACACACAATAGAAGTATTGACCGATCCGATGGTTGAAATCGTGATTAGGAATCACAAGAAATCAATTTGATTGATAAGAAGTTGAAGAAGGAACAAAGGGAATTAATTAATTGGACTTAAACACAAATCCTACTTCGGGTAGGATTCCTAGAGTCCCAATTGGATTAGGACTGGGAATCCTAGTTGGAGTAGGACTGGGATTCCTACTTGAAATAGGATTCCTCAATCCTAATGAGATTAGGAGTTTTGAATCAAAATTGGATTCCTACTTGGAGTAGGATTCCTAGAAATCCTAATTGGATTAGGACTTTGGATTCAAATTAGAGTCCTAATTGGATAGGACTAGAATTAAACAAATCCTAATTGGATTAGGATTCCTTAAGTCTAAATTAATTAATAATCTAATGAATCAACATGACTCCTAATTGGATTAGGATTGAAGAGTTCAATTGAGTCATGGTTCATTCAAGTCCTAATTGGATTAGGACTAGCATAGATTGAACCCAATTTGGCTAATCCTAATTGGATTGGGATCAAACCAAAAGTGAGGCACCCAATCCTCTTTAGAAGAGGATTAGGGCATCACAAGAAGGAGGGATCACGCCCCTCCTCCTCTCCGTGTGTGCGGCATGAAGAAGGGCCGGCGCCCTCCCTCTTTGGAAAATCATCTAGGGCTCCTACTTTGGAGGAGCCCTTGATGCTTATAAAAAGGACCATGAGGCCGACGCCCTAGAGCATTGGAATCCTCTTCCTCTTGTGCCGTGGCCACCCTCTTCCTCTCTTAGTTGCAGCCGCAAGCAAGGGTAGAAGCTCTCCAAGTGTTGGCGGCCTCCTCCCCTTCCCTTCCTTCATCCAGCGCAAGCAACAGAAGAAGGCTGCGTAGGGGCTCATCTTCTTCCTCTTCTTCCTTCTTCTTCTTCCTCCTCTCAAGCACTTCCAAGAGTTGAAAGAAAGAGAGGAGATCAGCCATCAAAGCTATCTCTGCAAGGGAGCTAGCACCCCGGTGAGATAGAGAGCTTGGATCGGATCCTACTTCGTGTGGATACCCGTAGAGGCCGGACGTTTGAACGGCTTCAAGCGAACCCTCTTCCAAAAACCACAAATTCAGATTTGCGGTGATCATCTACCCGCGCAAGGTGAAGATTTGATCTTCCTAATAGTTTTAAAAAGTTTTAATTCTTACCTAATTACGAAAGGTCTCGAAACAACGTTCATGCGATGAACGTCGATCCCGCACATGCCTCTTCCGCTGCCATCTGATTTAATTTTTGAAACATCAGCGGCATGGGCGGGTTCCCAACAGTGCGGGCTGAGGCGGAGGAGGCTGGACGAATCCGAAAGGGGGAGACGGTTGGGATGCTGGGATTTGGGCGTTGAATGCCGACGGCTGGAATGGAGGAGATGGTGCTGCATCACAAGCTGAAGAAAAGGTGCTTGATCGACGGGAGGAAGAAGACGTGGTGGAGACGCGCTGGCAGCGACGCGGCCGGCTGGGATCTTGATCGCGGAAGAGCTGGGGTCAGCCGTGACCGATGGAGCGGGCGTGGGATGCTGGGAGCTGACTCGAGATTCCTTCTTTGGACCACGGTTGAGAGGCGGGAGTGCATCACGGAATGGAGGTTGATGCTTGGATCACGGGAGAGGGGCTGGAAGGAAGACGTGGAGATGGGAGGGATCGCGGAGAGAAGCCGGAATGGGTGGTGCCGTGGATCCGAGAAGAGCTGGGATTTTCTTTGCCCTCCTGAGATGGGAGCTGGGAGACTCCAAGTTCCGTCCAATTAGTCATATAGATAAAAAAATAGTGTGATATGAAATTTGGCTTGTAGACGGATGGACTTAGTTCGTCACGAGTCATCTGTTCTGACTGGAGGTCAATTGCAAGTCTTTCAAGTCATGGGTCACCCAGCACCTCATAGTTATGATATGGCCAAATTAGATTTGCCCAAAATTCTTTCCCAGAAGCACAAACAAAATGGACCCGATTCGGACCCGAACCCGACTCAGACCCGACCCGATCTTCAACCGGTCAGGTCTGGGAAGGGATCCTTTTGAAGTCAAATTTGTACTCAATGTGCATTTTATCTCTAATTTATGATAATCTGTGTCAAACCCAAATATAATATTAATCCAGTGAATTTATCATTATCGGTTAGCAATAACACTAATTTTAGTGACATGTTGGTCGCACTTTTGTTCTCTCATCAAGTTTTCTAGTCTATTTTTCTACTTTAAATTTGAATTCTTTGAACCTTTCAAATGCTTCAGATTTATGTCTCATAAGATAGACATAACCATACCGTGAGAAATCATCGGTAAAAGTAATAAAGTAGAAAAATTGACCCCTAGCCTACACATCCAATGGGCCGCACACATCAGTGTGTACTAAGGCAAGTATTTCAGTGGACCTCTTCCTGTGTCCTACAAAGTGTAATTTGGCCATTTTTTCTTGAAGGCAGGATTCACAAATCAGATATGACTCAGAAATCAATGAACTCAAAAGTCCATGTTTCTCCAATTTGTTAATTCTATCTTCTCCTATATGACCAAGTCTGAGGTGCTATAAATACTTTTGATTTATCTCATCTCTAGATCTTTTTGATCCTATGGTACTCACTGTATGCTCAGATACGTTCACAGATGCATCTATATGTAAGTGATAGAGACCGTCAATCAAAAAACCACATCCAAACAGTTTACTAGTCTTTATTGAAATTGAATTCATAATGTTCCTATGTTAGACAAGATACAGAAATCAGATTTCTGTTAGCACTAGGTACAAAATAACAATCTCTAAGTATCAAACTAAATCCTGACGGTAAATATAAAGGGAATGTGCCCACAGCAACAGCAGCAACTCTTGCTCCATTGCTAATCCATAGAGTTACCGCACCTTTCGTAAGCCTTCTACTTTCCTTTAGACCCTGCATGGTAGTGCACAAGTAAACACTAGAACCAGAGTCTATAACCCAACTGGAAATAGAAGAAACCGTTAGATTGGTTTCAATAATGAGCATATTAGACATATCTTTAGAAGGCGTGTCATCCTTCTTGCTCTTTATGTTTTCCATGTAGATAGGACAGTTCCTCTTCCAATGGCCATCTTCATTGCAATGAAAACATTTTTCTTTGGATTCGGCCTTCTTCTTAGGAACTTCCTTCTTCGGCTTTTTCTCGGTCTTCTGCTTCTTTGCAGGCTTCTTCTTCTTCCCAATAGACTTTCTCTTGGAAGTAGAAGCTAGCTCAGCAGCGAGAATTGTGCCCCTTGAATCTTTCGAGGCTCCCTCAGTTGTCACCAACATATTCAACAATTCAAGCTTGGTGCATTCAATTTTATTTATATGGTAGTTTACAATAAATTGCCCATATGAAGATGGCAACGATTGTAGGATCAAATCCGTTTGCAAATCCTTGTGCATGGTCATGCCAAGTTTCTCAAGCTCCTCAAGATCCTTGATCATGGTCAAACCATGTTTATGGACGGACTGCCCATCGCGTATCTTGGCTTTGAAGAGTCACTTAGACACTTCAAACCTCGCTGCGCGACTTTGTTCACCATACAACTCTTGTAGGTGATCAAGTATGTCCTTAGCAGTCTTCATGCTCTCATGCTGGCATTGCAATTTGTTGGACATGGATGCCAAAATGTAGCACCTAACCTTATTCTCGTCATCCAACCATTTTGCATGCGTCTCACGCTGCTCATTGGTTGCACGGGTTGGTAACACGGGGAGTTCATGGTCAAGAACATAGCTATATTTTCGCAACTCAATACGATCTTCAAGTTGCGGAGCCAATCTTTGTAGTTTGGTCCGGTCAACCTATTGTTATCTAGAATTTGAACTATCGAGTTGGAAGCTATTGACATCTGCAGAGAGTAAAGATTCTAATTAGAAATTTGTATTTGACATTAATTTGTTTTAGGAACTTTTAAAACAAAATTGGATAAAATCCTTCCACTATTTCTCGGATCTCTCACACTCCCCTGGTAAATATACGGAAACCTGCAACTTAAGATTTCGAATGGGGTGTTGTGGTCTCACCAATCTACATTCACCTCATCTAACAGTTATTGGAGACACATAGACGATGAGTGTACAACTCTTGTATAATGCTTCATAAGCATATTGAGCTAACCTGGTCTCCAAGTCATAAGGACCTCACCAAACAGTTATTGGTCCCGTTCCTTGGTTGAGTTAGACCCACCGTATATCCTGCGAAAATAAAGCTATGATTGGGTCTCACCTAACAGTTATTGGAGCCCAACCCCATCTTTACCCCAGAACATCTCATGTTAATAGAGAGGTCCAATCCCCCGATGCAACTAGCCCACTGTATCCAGCCGAGACTCATCAACGCCGAAAAGATCTTAACAACTCTACTACGGTGGAAGACCAATCGACTTAATATTGAGTAATCAGATCTTAGTGATTCCAACTTTGAGCTTTCTATAGGAGGTAATCGATCAATTGGCCAGGTAAGCAGATGGGAGGCTCCCCTTATTTAGAGAGTAAGGTCCTAATTAAGTAACCACCTTTGAGCTTGCCTAGACACCAATTAGATCAATTAATCAAATATAGCTAGCTCAATGTATCGTTCACTCTCGATTGATTTAGAAAAGTTTTAGGTCTCTTGGGATTTACATCTAATGTAACCATCTACCCCATACCATATGTTATTCGATTTATATCTTATGTAAATGTCACATTGGTTCAGGTTTGCATCCTATGTAATTATGAAACCTTTTCATACATTATGTGATTACATCTTATGTAAATGACATAATTGTTTCAGTTTACATCTTATGTAAATGTCCTATTGTTTAAGGATTTTATTTACATCTCATGCAAATAAATTTTGTTTAACTAATACATACATCTCACCGCATCATTGTTTTAAACATAACCTTAAACAAGTATGAACATTATGATTACCACATGCATCTCATGTATATTTTTTAGATTTGAAACTTTTAATCTATTATGCTTTCTCTAAATTTCAGATCATGCATTACTTGATTTCAAACATTGTAATCTAATTGCAATTCTAAAATAATTTGCAAGATCAAAGCAAATAAAAATCTGCATGCTGAAAATTTCAGCAACCTGAAATTTCAGCACGCAAAAAATCCTGCAAGCATAATTCTTTAAAAATCAGATTAAAAATGTGGTAATCAATCCTTAAGTCCTAATCATGCTCCCTAGAACCATGGCTCTGATACCACTGATGAGTTACGCCATGTTCGATGCGACGTTCGTAGCGAATTCGAACGGAACGTCGTTCATCGTATGAACGCGCCTCAGATCGTAGAATTCAAAAATTTTTCTGGATCCAAATCCAGAAGATCTTTGAACTCATTAGGAAGGAAAGATTAGGATTTGAGGAGGATTGATTAAGATTTATAAAATTGAAACAGAAATTAGAAGTTATAAATTTGAAGATTTTATCTTCAAAAATTCTGTAGGTATAGAACACCGCAGCCCGATGATATTACTAAGTTCCTGGTTAAGCCGCACATATGTGTTGGAAATTGTATCCTAAATGTCAATCGTCAGCATATTGATGATTGAATTTTGTAAATGAATTGATAAATTAATAAAGTATTATTTGGCATTATTCATCATTTCATCTTCAAATGAACTCTTATATGATGAAGTCCTTAGGACTTATGTTATGATAAAGGAGGATTTATCTTTGAGTCCTTAAACTTGTTCGCGACCAAATGATATGTTGTTACTAGGACGACAACATTATCGAGATTAGGTCGTTGTGTGATATATACGTTGGTTGTCCTCTTAACCAAGGAGTGTGGAGACACTGGTATGCCATACAGGTGAAGTGTAGGAGTACATTTCACAGAACGTGACCAATTCCGGAATGCTCTACTGTTGAGAGATGTTTCGAGTGGATATGGGTATAAGTTTGGCCTTCTGACCTGAGACCGCAACCTGTGACTAGCAAGCAACTCACTGTACTTTGGTACCGGACTACCTGAATTTCTAATTCAGTGATAGAAGGTCACTGGGTGCAGTCAAGTACTTGCGTAGTCAGTTGTGAGTTAAGATGGAATTGACCCCTCCTGAAAATAGGAGATAATGTCTTGTAATTAATTTAGCAAAACCTTGGCCAGGGTAATCTCAGTGAGGAGTCACGGGATATCTAAAGTTAATCACATAATGGATGTACTAATTATAGGATTGACAGTGAGCTCTAAGTCATCCTAGCATTAGGAGTCAAAGGGATTGAATTATACAGTAACCATAGTTCAGGGTTTCAGAATATTTGCTTCGCATATATTCGGCCTATCCGGACGTCGGGTACCATTGCTAGATGGTCACATCGATTAGTATAGGAAGACGTTCCTATACTACCGGCTTAGGTTCGAACCTATGAGGTCACATGCATAGAAGTTTCTAGGTTGATCAAATGGCTGATTGATGATTAAGAATCATTCAGGGATAATTTGGTCAATTCGATTGACAAATTATCCAAAGCAAAAGTTGTATTAAAATAATTATTAAATTATTGGAGGACTAATTAGCAATTAGATTGCTAATGAACTCAATTTGATTGAGTAAATTGGGCTTAGGTTGAGCCAAATTGAATAGGATTCAATTTGGGCTGCATCAGGGTTTGACCTAATTGGATTGGGTTCAACCCAAGTAGATTGAGCTTGACCCAATTGATGGGACTTGACCCAATTGGATTGGGCTTGATCCAAATCAATTAGAAGACCTTATTTGATGAGGATTATGAGTCCAAATAATCAGAATTGGATAAGGAGAAGAATCCCTAAATTTTAGGAACCCATCCTTATCTTCTTGGAGAAGAATGACACCCTAATTTATTCCCAATATTTTCTATGCCTATCCTCTTTATTTTTGGCCAAAAATTGGCATGAGAAGAGAGAAGGCATGGCGCTATAATTTCTATTAAAATGGCACCTTAAATCTTCCTAGAAAGATTTAGATGAATTTCCCAATTTGTAGGGATTGCATGGTGCATGAAATAGGGTGGTCTGCGGCTGAACTTTGGATGCATGAATTCCTATCTTTTAGGGATCTAAAATGCACAAAATTTGGATATGTTTATCTCCTCTTAGCTACCAAACCACCAGAATTTTTTGGAAATTTTATCAGCCAAATTTGTTGGCTAAATTAGGTGTGATACGTGGGGGGATCTTTTGGCTATAAAAGACCCCCATGCCTTGGGTTCAAGATATACCATATTTAGAGGTTTCAAAAAATTCTGAAAAAATTTTCTGAGGGCCTCCATCCCTTCTTCTCCTTCTTCCTCACGTCCATCCTCCATCTTCTTGACGAACAATCAAAGGTTGAGTATTTAGAAGGAGAAAGCTTCAGCCATCGCAGCGTTCCTGCGCGAGCTAGCACTCCCACGGAAGACGATCTACCTAGGGCTTCGCGTGTACTTCTCGTAGAGGCCATTCGTATACGTGGCTGTGAAGTCAAGAATTAGATCCATAAGTTTCATCCATCATAAAAGGTATTAATCTAGCATTAATCATTTATTATGGTGTCAAGGTCTAGGTTCGATTTTCCGAGGTTTTACCCTCTTTTGGGGCTCCTCACGGAGATATCTCCAGAATCCATTCGATGGATATTCGGAAATTAATTGAAATAGAGTTCTTAAGTTTCAGATCTGATAGTTAATCATGCATAAAAGTTTTAGCATAATTGTTTAAACGATTTCGGCATAATCCTATGTGCTCTTAATGTGCTGATTTCTAGATTTGATCTTGTAAGCATGCATGAATTAAATTGTTTGATTCATTTTTCTGCTGTATTTTTTAAACTTAAAAAGAACTACGTATGGCTTGATCCCCCTTATGAAGGGGTACGTAGGCAATCCGATCAGGTTCAGCCATGGTTTAAAAAAAAAAAAAAATTCAGCATGCTTAATACCGAAGAACCTAGGATTCACTTTCAGTGGTATCAGAGCCAGGTTTATGTTTAAACTTTTATGTTTTAATTTTTGCAATTAAATCTGAAATCATGAGCATGCTTAGATTAGATCTAAAGTATTTTTTATGATTGATTTAATTGCTGATTATGCATGATTAACTAGATCTGAAATTTTGGATGCATATGATGCATGTTTGTGTTAGGATTAGTAACATGAATAAATCTGAAATTATAATATTGTTTAGATTAGATCTAAATAAAGTTTATGATTCATATGATCTCTGATTTTAATGAACAAATCAGATCTGAAAATAAAAGTAAAAAAAAAACAAATACATAAGATGTATGTTATTTGTATTAATTCATGTTGTTATGTATATGTGATGCATGAACATTAAATATAATGACTTAAACATGAATTAAATCTGATTACATGTGATTAATTACAAAAACTCAGATCTGAAAATATATTTTAAGAACTGAAAGATTGTAATTAATATGTAATTAAAAAGAAATATGCAATGATCAAAACTTTCATAAGTCTAAACTTAATTGAGAATTAAGTGTTATGAAATAGAATTATAACTCAATTAATTGACATTGCATAATTCTTTGGGCATATGGGTTAGCTTGAATCAAGTTCCTTGGATTGGGTTAGACCTAAGATTAGAATCATACATGGACAAATACAATTAATTGATCAAATCTAATTAAGTAGTAACTAGATTAGGTCAAGAAAATTCTAGGTCAATTTACAATAGTTGTAGATGGATCAAGTCCATGTCTTTGATTAGACCAAGATGGAACTAGATTTAGGCCCAGAGGTGTAGCCCGAGTCATTTGAGTAATCAAATTGAAATTGATTAACCAGTCGGTATCTAAGGTAAGTTTGGCAGTTTTGACCGGTGGTTTTTAATTGGGAGCTACTCGCACTGATTCGTCTTTGTCGAGTTAATGGCATATCCCTTCCACCGATCTCACTTACCTGGCCGATATGGTGAATCACATTTTGATTGGATCACTTAATGATTCGAGTTAGCCCATGCCTATAAGAAAAATTAGTTTGACTGATTTAGGTGCCTCCTTAACCGATTTGAGTCTAATCTGATTTGGTGAAGTCAGTGGGAGAAATTAGACTAACCGGATCTTCTCATCTATCCTAATTATGAAATCCTCTAAAATTGTTAGGTCCTTAAAATGAAATGGTTATGGGGATAACTAGGTCATAGCCTCCCATTAAGTTGGGTGATAATGGGTCCAATGTTTTGATAATTATTGGAGGCGCGACACGCCTGGTACTTATCAAGCATTGGAATTATCATTCAATATATGATGAGTTAAGTGTACCTTCAATAGGCGATCAGGTGAGCCGAGCCACACTCGGGCTTGGTCGTCTATTAGTTGATTAGACTTAATCTTATCATTTAATGGTTGGACCTGACTAGAGTATTCGGTGGAGGCGCCACACGCCTGCTGAAGAACCTAGGGCAAAAGCATCACTAGAAGTTGCTTGGTGAAGCAATTGGTTAAGAACCTACCAATAGGTGCATATGGGTTAGCCGAGCCATACTCGGGCCTATATGCAATCTATTGGGTTCTAGTGCTCACTAAAAAATTAAGAGTAATTTTTCGAATTGAAGGTAGAGGCTACCAATTTGTATAAAATAGTGAGAGTACTTTTAGACTAAAGTCCAAGTCTATTGAGTTTAGTCAATTCATATACTAATAGCCATTTTTTTTTAATGCAGAAATGGCCACTAATTTGTCACTTCGCTCATTGTTGGACAATGATAAGTTGACTGGTCCAAATTTTAATAATTGGCATAGGAAACTGAAAATAGTGCTAGAGCATGAAAGGATCCTTTACGTGATAACGGATCCAGCACCTGAGCAGCCCGCTGCTAATGCATCAAGATCGGTCAGAGATACTTATCAGAAGTGGCTTAGTGACCGGATCACTGTTCGATGCATCATGTTGGCAACAATGAGCGATGAGTTTAGTAGGCATTTTGAGAATACGCAGCCGAAAGATATCATTCAAGTGTTGAATGAATCATTCGGTGTTCCTGACGACGTTGAGAGGCACAAAACTAGTTGTGCCATCTTCAGCGTCCGAATAAAAGATGAGACCTCGGTAACTGATCATGTACTATACATGATTGAGTTGATCGAGCGTCTAAGCTCTCTTGGCTTTCCCCTTCATGATCAATTGGGGAAGGATGCCATACTAAACTCATTGCCTGGATCATACCGTCCTTTTTTCACTCATTTTCGTATGACGAAACCTGTAGTGAATTATCACCAATTGTTGGGGTTACTACAAACATTTGAGAATGATCCCCAACTTCTTAATAAGACGGTGAACTTTGTGGTAGGTTCATCCAAGGGTTGCCCCTTTAAGAAAGGAAAAAAGAAAAATAAAATCTAAAAGAAACAAGTGCACCATGCTCAGCCTAGTCAGAAAAAGAATAAAAAGGCTGATCAGAGCAAGGTGGAGTGCTTCTTCTGCATGAAGCAAGGACATTGGAAGAGGAACTGTCCTCTTTACATTACATCCCTCGATCCGAACCGGCCTAAAAAAAGTGGGCAATCAGTTGCCAATCAAGGTACTTATATGATAACACCTTGCAATTTTTCTATTTGTGATAATTCGACCTGGGTATTGGATACGGGTGACACGTACGAAGGGATTACAAAGCGAATCCCAACAACGTGCGGCTCGGTCTATCGAAGATAACCGATCAGCCTTCCTGGCATGGGTACCTAGTCTCTATGACTTAGGTCACGCCTAACAACAATAATGCAGCGAAACACAACACCAGAAAATACCACGAAGGAGAAGAAGAAATGTAGGGGAAGAGAACTTTATTGAATAACCACTCAACTTATTACAATAAGCTCTCTTGGCCTCTCCAGCTCTACCGGATCCCAATCCCTCTCCTTTGAGGGTCCTCTTATAGAGGAGCAACCTCCAGTTACAAGTCCCTCACGAACTCAACTTCCCATGCACAAGATAAGGATGAATTCCAGATAAGATAGGAAAATCCTGATTCTCGCAGGATTCTGCGCAATCAGATAAAATAGCCAAGTTCATGCCTCAAACGAACTCTGATTACCATGAAACTAGATTCGTTGGATTCAGAACGAAAAACCTTCCGCATGGCACCTTTTCCACTTTGAACAGACTTCTGTAGAGTTCCCAAAATGCCCCTCAAAGTGAAAGTGCGTGGAAACAGCGTTACAGCCATGTCTTCTAACCATACACGTTTTCAGTTATAAAAACATGTTAAAACGTGTTCCTTGCCTTCTGGAGACTTATGCCACGTTCTTCCATTAGTGGCACATATTTCCATGTATCCCAATTCTCCGAATTCAGTCCATGCTTCGAGATAAGCCCACAATGCTGAATCAGTCTCGTTGCAGCAGCTTTCCTCCTAATGATGAACCAACATGTATTCTCAACAATACACGCCTTGGAGCACGTGCCCACGGCCCCATGCTCTTGAGTATTCCACCTACATCTTGCACATGTTTCTCTAGGTGATCCTAGGGCCTAGATTTGGTCTCCAAGTTGCCCAAATATCTAGAGAGCACCGTCAGACCTCGAACCCGTCCAGCGACCTGATCTGGTTTATACCTTGATCCGCGTCTAGTCCAGCCCCGATTCGAGGAGCCGTGACACCCTCCCCCACCTAAGCCGAAGTCGCCCCTGACGAGGCTAGGCGGTACTCGTTGATGATGTCCTCGAACTGCCATAGTTCATCACCATATTCCCAGCTTGCTTTTGAATCTGATAGTCCTTTCCATCGGACTAAGTATTGCACACGGTTACCCTTTTTCCTGTCCGCCTTGATTTCAGAAACCTTCTTGGTGTAATGAACTCGTACGGCCACTGGAGCTCGCCCGCTTCGAGCTCGAGAAGGGTTAGTTGTGTCCTCTTTGAACAGTTTCAATAGGGACATGTGGAACACCGGGTGCACTTTCAGCTTGGAAGGCAGCGACAATCGGTATGCTGTCTCTCCAATTCGATGTGTGATGTGAAGGGACCTTCATACCTCCTCCCAAGTGCTTTGTGGTAGCCCGACTTCAATTTCATGTGATGGTAAAGCTTCACCAATATCCGATCACCAACCTGAAATTCAGCTGCCCGCCGCTTTATGTCAGCCCACTTCTTCATCCGTTTGGTTGTCTTCCACAAGGAGACCTGAACCAAATCTGTATCCTCCTTCAGATCCCTCACGAACCTGTAGGCGGTTGGACTACGTCCCATGTAGTCTGCTGCGATACTTCCCGGAGTGTCTGGTTGCAGCCCTGTAATCACCTCGAATGGTGATTTACCTGTCGACTCCGATCGCTGTAAGTTGTAGCTGAATTGGGCTTGGTCCAAGAGTCGCACCCAATCCCGCTGGTTGGCACTCACATAGTGCCTCAAATGCATCTCCAATAATGCATTGGTTCGCTCTGTTTGGCCATCGATCTGAGGGTGGAAGGCCGTGGACATCTTCAGCTCCGTTCCGAGTATCCGAAATAACTCCGTCCAGAACCTCCCCGTGAAGCGAGCATCGCGATCAGAAACGATACTCCGCGGTATCCCCCAATATTTCACCACATATGTCAAGAACAATCGCGCCACGTCCTCCGCATGGCAAGTAGTAGGTGCTGCAATGAAGACTCCGTACTTCAAGAAGCGATCCACCACTACCATGATAGAGCTGTTTCCATCCGCCAGAGGTAGCCCGATGATGAAGTCCATGGAGACACTCTCCCACGGACGCTCTGGTATAGGTAATGGCTCCAACAACCCCGCAGGCCGTTGATGTTCAATCTTGTCTTGTTGGCATAGTAGACAAGTGCGAACATACTCCTCAATGTCATCCCGCATCTTCGGCCAATAGTAGTTATATTCTATGAGAGATTGGGTCCGATGCACCCCCTGGTGTCCCGCCCACATAAAGTCATGGTGTTCTCGCAACACCTCGCGACTCAGCCCTCCACCTGAAGGCACATAGACACGTCGCCCTCGTGTCAAAATCAGCCCTCCTTCGGTCCAGAAACGGCGTGCCTTGCCGTCTTTGATGAGTTCACCCATGGAAGTGGCCCATTGATCCTTCTCCATCTCGGTCTTGACCCTCTCCATTAGGTTACTTGCTGGTCCGGAAAAGGAAGAGACTGCAGCCAGCTGTGCCTTTCTACTCAAAGAATCAGGGACTGAATTAGTTCGGCCCGGCTTGTACTCGATGTCGAAATCAAATTCAGCCAGAAACTGCTGCCATCTCGCCTGCTTGGGGGTGAGTTTTGATTGGGTCTGAAAGTAGCTTGTGGCCACGTTATCCGTGCGCACCACAAACTTAGATCCGAGGAGGTAATGACGCCAGGTTCGAAGACAGTGCACAATTGCAGTCATCTCCTTTTCATGAACTGTATACCTGCGCTCGGTGTCGTTCAACTTCCGACTCTCGTAGGCCACTGGGTGCCCTTCCTGCATGAGCACCCCTCCAATGGCAAAAGAAATAGAAAAGTCCGGTAGCACGAGGACCGGCTCCGCCGTGACTGCCTGCTTGAGACGATCAAATGCCGCCTGACATTGGTTTGACCACCGCCATGGTCGATCCTTCTTTAACAAATCCGTCAGTGGGGCGCATAACTTCGAATATCTGGTGATGAACCTCCTATAGTAATTTACCAAGCCAAGAAAAGAGCGTAAGTGTGTAACACGTGTAGGTACCTCCCACTCGGCTATGGCTGAAATTTTTGAGGGATCCATCATGAGCCTTCCATCCCCAATGATGTGCCTGAGGAACGGCACCCTCTGCTGCGCAAACATACACTTCTCCTTCTTCACAAAGAGTTGGTGCTACCGTAGGGTAGAGAAGACTTGCCTCAGGTGTGCCACATGCTCATCCAATGTCCGGCTGTATACAACAATGTCATCCAAGTATACTACCACGAATTTATCGATGAAGTCGTGGAGTACACGCTGCATCAAAGCACAGAAAGTTGCTGGTGCGTTGGTGACGCCGAAAGACATGACAAGGTACTCGAAGCTCCCGTACCTTGTCACACATGCAGTCTTCTCAATGTCCTCCTCTGCCACGCGAACCTGATAGTACCCGCTGTGAAGATCCAACTTGGAAATCCATCGTGCCTTGCCAAGTTGATCGAACAAATCATCAATCCGAGGAATGGGGTACTTGTTCTTCACCGTGAGCTTGTTGAGGGCCCTATAGTCAATGCAGAGTCTCAACGAACCATCGTGCTTCTTCTGAAAAAGTACCGGTGCTCCATATGGACTCTTCGAAGGTCGAATGAACCCGCTGTCCACCAACTCCGTTAGCTGCCTCCTCAGCTCCTGGAGTTCAGGTGGGGCCATCCTATATGGTGCTTGAGCTGGTGGACGTGCTCCATGCACCAAATCAATCCGATGATCGATTTCTCTTTTTGGCGGCAATTGCTTGGGTAACTCGGGGGGCATCACATCCCCGAATTCAGTGAGAACACCCTCGATGGGCGCTGGAATCTCCTCTCCTTCCAGTAGTTCTTCCTCCTGAAGAGACGCAATATATGTTGGAAGTCCCCTTCTCAGCCCCTTAGCAAGTTGCATCGCCGATAGGACTCGCTGCGGAGTCCCTTTAACTCGCTTCCCTGGAACTACGCAAGCTCCACTCGGATTCAGGACCACCACCACATCTGAATCCGGCTTTATCATGGCTTGTAGCTGGGTAAGCAAAGACATGCCGATGACCACCTCGTAGTCGTCGATCGGGGCGACCACCGCTGTCACCCGTCCGGTCCATGCGCCGAATTGGATCTCAACATCCTTCGACGTTCCGCTGGTAGCCACTTCTGCGGAATTGACCGCCTTGAACGTGTGTTCATCATGTTCAATCTTCAGATTTAACCTCTTTGCCGTAGCTAGGTTCACGAAGAAGTCAGTGGCACCCGTATCAATGAGTGCCTGGAAGATGTGACCACTAATGCAGATAGGTGCATAGAGCAGACCTCGTGGCCCCTTGGCCTTCAGGGCATTGAGACTGAGTGAGCCCATCCTTTGGTCGGTCTCTTGCTTCTCCTCCACCGCCATAGATGCTATCTTGCCCCTCAATGGACAGTCCTTCACCTTGTGCGGTCCATTGGAAATATAGCATGAGATGGTGCTGGTACCTTGCGCCACCCCTTTGCCCTTCGCTTGGGAAGCCCCTCCACTCGAGGAGCTCGGATTCGAGCCTTTTGTACCTCCTTTGTGACCTGATTTCGCTCCCCCACCTTTGCCCTGTTTCGATGCTTGGGCTTTGGGAGCTGTGGGTTGAGTCTTGAACTCGATGAGAGCCTCCGCTTGAGCTATCGCCTCGTTCAAACTCTGGACTCCTCTTCGCTGCAATTCCATCTTTGCCCACGGTTTGAGCTCGTCAAGAAAAGTGAAGAGAGAGTCCTCGTTGCTGAGGTCTGGTACATCCAACAACAATTCGCTGAACTCTCGCACAAACTCACGCACATCGCCCTTTTGCGTGAGTCGCCGTAGTCGTGCTCGAGCATCATCCTTGGCGAAGGCGGGGAAGAATTGCTTTCGAAGTTCAGTTTGGAACTGTACCCAAGTGGTGATTGGAACAACCCTCGCTTCACATCGTCGGCCCGACGTCGCCACCAAAGCATCGCCACGTCCCTCAAGAACATGGCCGCCGTGCTCACCTTCATGGCTTCCTCCCTCACGCCGGTAACCTGCAAGTATTGCTCCACGGCGAAAAAAAAGTTATCCACCTCCTTCGCGGACCGTCGTCCGCAGAACTCTTGTGGCTTGGGAACATCAAGCTTGTGTAGGGGGCGCGTAGCCTCTCTTGCGACCTCCATTGTCAATGGAGAAGAGGATACGCCTGTGGTGGTCCTCTCCTTTAAAAGGTCAACCACCTGATTTTGGAGAGCCCTCACCATGATCTCCAACTCCTCATTACGCCGCAACACTTCCTTATAGCGCCGCTCCATATCGAAGGAAATCTGGTTCAGCTGAGCGGCGATTTCACCTCGGAGGGTTGCGTCCCTACCCTCAAGGTCCTCCATCCGTCCTTCAACCTCAGCTATTTGGGCCTCGCACCTCCGTAATCGATTGTCGGCAGAGATAACCGGAGATGCAATACGTAACCCATACAGAGAATCATCAACTGGATGCGCTCCACCCATCGCCGTGCCTCCTCCTGAGGCTGGATTGGGATCCATGGTCGAGGATGATGCGTCCGCCATTCCCACCATGGAAGTTACCGTAGAGGTCGTCTCCTTCATTTATGGTATGGCTCTGATACCAAGTGACACGTACGAAGGGATTACAAAGCGAATCCCAACAACGTGCGGCTCGGTCTATCGAAGATAACCGATCAGCCTTCCTGGTATGGGTACCTAGTCTCTATGACTTAGGTCACGCCTAACAACAATAATGCAGCGAAACACAACACCAGAAAATACCACGAAGGAGAAGAAGAAATGTAGGGGAAGAGAACTTTATTGAATAACCACTCAACTTATTACAATAAGCTCTCTTGGCCTCTCCAGCTCTACCGGATCCCAATCCCTCCCCTTTGAGGGTCCTCTTATAGAGGAGCAACCTCCAGTTACAAGTCCCTCACGAACTCAACTTCCCATGCACAAGATAAGGATGAATTCTAGATAAGATAGGAAAACCCCGATTCCCACAGGATTCTGCGCAATTAGATAAAATAGCCAAGTTCATGCCTCAAACAAACTTCGATTACCATGAAACTAGATTCGTTGGATTTAGGACGAAAAATCCTTCCAGATGGCACCTTTTCCACTTTGAACGGACTTCTATAGAGTTCCCAAAATGCCCCTCAAAGTGAAAGCGCGTGGAAACAGTGTTACAGCCACGTCTTCTAACCATACACGTTTTTAGTTATAAAAATGTGTTAAAACGTGTCCCTTGCCTTCTGGAGACTTATGCCACGTTCCTCCATCAGTGGCACATATTTTTATGCATCCCAATTTCCCGGATTCAGTCCATGCTTCGAGATAAGCCCACAACACTGAATCAGTCTCGTTGCAGCAGCTTTCCTCCTAATGATGAACCAACATGTATTCTCAACAATACACGCCTTGGAGCACGTGCCCACGGCCCCATGCTCTTGGGTATTCCACCTACATCTTGCACACGTTTCCTTAGGTGATCCTAGGGCCCAGATTTGGTCTCCAAGTTGCCCAAATCTCTAGAGAGCACCGTTAGACCTCGAACCCGTCCAGCGACCTGATCTGGTTTATACCTTGATCCGCGTCCAATCCAGCCCTGATTCGAGGAGCCGTGACACCGGTAGTCCTTTTAATATTTGCAATTCGTTGCAGGGGCTACAAGTCAGTGAGAGGTTTGAAGAAGGAGAAAGGTTCCTGAATGTTGGAGATGGAAGATCAGTTCCAATTCTAGCTTTAGGAATTCTTAAATTTGAATTCAGCTCTCATGTAAATGTCCTTAGTGATTGTCACTATTGTCCAAGTTTTTTATTGAATGTCATTTCTGTAGGCCTTTTGGCCAAAAATGGTTATGAAATATCAATAAAAAAGGATTATTGCAATATCATTTGGAATGGTGCTGCTGTAATAAATGGAACTCTGAGTAATGGCATTTACATTTTGTCACAGCCTGTTCATGTAATGTACAAGTCCAATAAGCGCCCTAGAATAGATAATGTCACGGATGTCTACCTTTGGCATCATAGGCTAGGACATATTAACAAGAACAGGATGAACAGGTTAAGTAAAGAGGGAATCCTCGATGTTAATGATTGTGAATCATTGACAACCTGTGAATCATGCCTTCTTGGTAAAATGACCAAATCACCTTTTACCGGAAAAGGTGAATGAGCCAGTAACTTATTGACCCTTGTACATTCTGATGTATGTGGGCCAATGAGCACAAATGCTAGAGGTGGGTATTCATATTTCATTATGTTTATAGACGACCTTTCTAGGTATGGTTATGTCTATTTAATGAGACATAAATCTGAATCATTTGAAATGTTCAAATTATATCGTAATGAAGTAGAAAAACAAACTGGAAAGAGTATTAAAACTCTTCGATCAGATCGAGGAGGAGAATTCCTCACCAGTGAGTTTTTGACATATCTAGAAAAAATGGGATTCTCTCTCAATGGACTCCTCCTGGTACACCACAGTATAACGGTGTATCAGAAAGGAGAAATCGAACTCTGTTAGACATGGTTCGATCCATGATGGGGTTTGCTGATCTGCCCATATCCTTTTGGGAATATGCTCTTGAGTCAGCCTGCTACATTCTAAACAAGGTTCCAAATAAGTCTGTAAATAAAACACCACATGAGATGCGGACTGGACGTAAGCCGATGCTCTCTCACCTTAGGGTTTGGGGGTGTCCAGCATACGTTAAACGTTTGAAGACAGACAAACTTGAACCCAAGTCTGACAGATGTTTCTTTGTTGGTTATCCTAAAGAAACTAAAGGATATTACTTCTACTTTGCTAAAGAACAAAAGTTGTTCGTAAGCAATAGAGCTGTTTTCTTAGAGAAAGAATTCCTTAGTGAAGGAACTAAAAGCTCTAATGTTGAGCTTAGGAAAGTTCAACATGTAGAAGATCCGACACCATCTACTGAACTAGTTGAGTCGGATTTGATTAGATCAGATCCAGAACCCATATTAGATGCATCATTAAGGCGATCGGGTAGAGTACCATGTCAGCCGGACATATACTACGGTTTTTTGGTCCGGGACAGGGATCCTATCGAACTTGATGAAAACGATGAGGATCCGATCACATATATGGATGCAATGCAGAGGTATGACTCTGATAAATAGCTTGGAGCCATGCAATCCGAAATGGAATCCGTGAAGGTCAATGATGTATGGACATTAGTTGACCTACCCGAAGGGATTAAACCCATAGGGTGTAAGTGGATATTCAAAAGGAAACGGGGTGCAGACGGAAAGGTAGAGGCCTATAAAGCCCGTCTGGTTGCCAAGGGATATCGTCAACGTTATGGTATTGACTATGACGAGACATTTTCTCCTATAGCAATGCTCAAGTCATTCGGATTGTGCTTGCGATAGCAGCACATTTAGACTATGAAATTTGGCAAATGGATGTAAAGACCGCATTTCTAAATGGAGATTTAGAAGAGGAGGTATATATGATACAACCTGAAGGTTTTACATCTACAGATGAGTCAAAGGTGTGCAAGCTACAAAGGTCCATTTATGGATTAAAGCAAGCTTCACGGAGTTGGAATATACGTTTTGATAAGGTAATCAAAACATATGGCTTCATTAAGAATGAAGAGGAACCTTGCATTTATAAATGGGCAAAAGGTTCAGTTATTATATTTCTTATTTTGTATGTGGATGACATTCTTTTAATTGGGAATGACATTCCTGCATTACAAGGAATAAAGGTTTGGCTATCATCTCAATTTGCCATGAAGGATTTGGGAGAAGCATCTTACATCCTAGGGATGAAGATCTATAGAGATAGATCTAGAAGATTGCTTGGATTATCCCAATCCACATACATTAATACTATACTGAAAAGGTTCAGTATGATTAATTCCAAGAAAGGCTATCTTCCAATGGGCCATGGAATTAACCTCTCTAAAAGGGATTGTCCGACAACCTCTCAAGAAAGAGAGAGTATGGATAGAATTCCATATGCTTCGGCAGTGGGATCTATAATGTATGCCATGACATGTACTAGACCAGACGTGGCATACTCACTAAGAGTAGTGAGTAGATACCAGTCTGATCCAGGTAGCAACCACTGGAAGGTTGTAAAAACCATCCTTAAGTATTTGAGAAATACTAAAGATCAGTGGCTTGTTTACGGTGATTCTGACTTAAAACTTGAGGGATATACCGATTCAAATTTTTAGTCAGATCAAGATGATAGCAAGAGCGTGTCAGGATATATCTTCACTCTTAAGGGTGGGGCCATCTGCTGGAAAAGTTCCAAGCAGCATACAGTGGCAGATTCTACATATGAAGCAGAATACATCGCAGCATCTGATGCAGCCAAGGAAGCCGTATGGTTGCGCAAGTTCATCACCGAGCTGGGAGTGGCACCTTCCATTGATGGTCCAGTTCCTATATTTTGTGATAACACTGGAGCCATAGCTCAGGCAAAGGAACCTAAAGCACATCAGCGGACCAAGCATATTCTGCGACGCTATCACCTGGTTCGAGAGATTATAGAACGAGGTGATATTGATCTTCAGAAGATTGACATAAAAGAAAATCTGGCTGACCCATTTACCAAAGTCCTTGGCATCAAAGAGTTCAACAAACACAAGTCGAAGATGGGTATTAGATATTGTGCCGATAGGCTTTAGGCTAAGTGGGAGTTGTTGGAAATTGTATCCTAAATGTCAATCGTCAGCATATTGATGATTGAATTTTGTAAATGAATTGACAAATTAATAAAGTATTATTTGGCATTATTCATCATTTCATCTTCAAATAAGCTCTTATATGATGAAGTCCTTAGGACTTATGTTATGATAAAGGAGGATTTATCTTTGAGTCCTTAAACTTATTTGCGATCCAATGATATGTTGTTACTAGGACGACAACATTATCGAGATTAGGTCATTGTGTGATATATACGTTGGTTGTCCTCTTAACCAAGGAGTGTGGAGATACTGGTATGCCATACAGGTGAAGTGTAGGAGTACATTTCACTGAACGTGACCAATTTCGGAATGCTCTACTGTCGAGAGATGTTTCGAGTGGATATGGATATAAGTTTGGCCCTCTGACCTGAGACCGCAACCTGTGACTAGCAAGCAACTCACTGTACTTTGGTACCGGACTACCTGAATTTCTAATTCAGTGACGGAAGGTCACTGGGTGCAGTCAAGTACTTGCGTAGTCAGTTGTGAGTTAAGATGGAATTGACCCCTCCTGAAAATAGGAGATAATGTCTTGTGATTAATTTAGCAAAATCTTGGCCAGGATAATCTCAGTGAGGAGTCACGGGATATCTAAAGTTAATCACATAATGGATGTACTAATTATAGGGTTGACAGTGAGCTCTAAGTCATCCTGGCATTAGGAGTCAAAGGGATTGAATTATACAGTAACCATAGTTCAGAATTTCAGAATATTTGCTTCGTATATATTCGGCCTATCCGGACGTCGGGTACCATTGCTAGATGGTCACATTGATTAGTATAGGAAGACGTTCCTATACTGCTGGCTTAGGTTCGAACCTATGAGGTCACACGCATAGAAGTTTCTAGGTTGATCAAATGGCTGATTGATGATTAAGAATCATTCAGGAGTAATTTGGTCAATTTGATTGACAAATTATCCAAAGCAAAAGTTGCATTAAAATAATTATTAAATTATTGGAGGACTAATTAGCAATTAGATTGCTAATGAACTCAATTTGATTGAGTAAATTGGGCTTAGGTTGAGCCAAATTGAATAGGATTCAATTTGGGCTGCATCAGGATTTGACCTAATTGGATTGGGTTCAACCCAAGTAGATTGAGCTTGACCCAATTGATGGGACTTGACCCAATTGGATTGGGCTTGATCCAAATCAATTAGAAGACCTTATTTGATGAGGATTATGAGTCCAAATAATCAGAATTGGATAAGGAGAAAAATCCCTAAATTTTAGGAACCCATCCTTATCTTCTTGGAGAAGAATGACACCTTAATTTATTCCCAATATTTTCTATGCCTATCCTCTTTATTTTTGGCCAAAAATTGACGTGAGAAGAGAGGAGGCGTGGGGCTATAATTCCTATAAAAATGGCGCCTTAAATCTTTCTAGAAAGATTTATATGAATTTCCCAATTTGTAGGGATTGCATGGTGCATGAAATAGGGTGGTCTACGTCTGAACTTTGGATGCATGAATTCCTATCTTTTAGGGATCCAAAATGCACAAAATTTGGATATGTTTATCTCCTCTTAGCTGCCAAACCACTAGAATTTTTTGGGAATTTTATCAGCCAAATTTGTTGGCTAAATTAGGTGTGATACATGGGGGGATCTTTTGGCTATAAAAGACCCCCATGCCTTGGGTTCAAGATATACCATATTTAGAGGTTTCAAAAAATTCTGAAAAAAATTTCTGAGGGCCTCCATCCCTTCTTATCCTTCTTCCTCACATCCATCCTCCATATCCTTGAAGAACAATCAATGGTTGAGTGTTTAGAAGGAGAAAGCTTCAGCCATTGCAGCGTTCCTGCGTGAGCTAGCACTCCCGCGGAAGACGATCTACCTAGGGCTTCACGTGTACTTCTCGTAGAGGCCATTCGTGTGCGTGGCTGTGAAGTCAAGGATCAGATCCATAAGTTTCATCCATCATAAAAGGTATTAATCTAGCATTAATCATTTATTATGGTATCAAGGTCTAGGTCCGATTCTCCGAGGTTTTATCCTCTTTTGAGGCTCCTCACGGAGATATCTCCAGATCCATTCAATGGATATTCGAAGATTAATTGAAATAGAGTTCTTAAGTTTTAGATCTGTTAGTTAATCATGCATAAAAGTTTTAGCATAATTGTTTAAACGATATTGGCATAATCCTATGTGTTCTTAATGTGCTGATTTCTAGATTTGATCTTGTAAGCATGCATGAATTAAATTGTTTGATTCATTTTTCCGCTGCATTTTTGAAACTTAAAAAGAACTACATATGGCTTGATCCCCCTTATGAAGGGGTACGTAGGCAACCCGATCAGGTTCAGCCATGGTTTAAAAAAAAAAAATCAGCATGCTTAATACCGAAGGACCTAGGATTCACTTTCAATATGTCCGACCTCTACAGGTATCCACACGAGGATCTAATCATCTGAGATAGGGTCTTACCGGAGTGCTAGCTCCTTGCAAAAACCTCTCATGACTATCAAATAGATTGGAAAAAATCTGCAACATATCTTCTTGAAGAAGAACCCTTTCTTCTTTGATCTTACTCGCAACGGAGGAAGAGGAAGGAGGAACCTTTGCGCGTGGATCTTCCTCGCCTTGATGCGGTGGAAGAAGAGGATGCAAAGGACCCCCTTGCTGCCGTGGAGAAGGAGGAAGAATGGGCTTGGGCATGGAGGAAAGAACTCCTTCTTTCCTTGGAAGAATTGATCTCTTCCTAGGTTCTTCTTTTTTCTTTCTTTCCAATACTTAGAAGAAGATGAACTTGATCTCCCTTGCTGCCGTGGGAAGAAGAGGGGAAGCCTCTTGCTGCCGTGGGAAGGGAGAAGAAAAAAGAAAGGGAGGCATGGAGAGGAAGAGGAGAGAATTAATTCATAATGTCTCCCTTGCTACCCTTTTATAGATTGTGTTTAGGGCTTCTCCTAATCTTATTAGGAGTATGGGACTATAACCCACCCTTAGATTAATGCCAAGTGTCCAATCCTTGTGCTCATAGATGCATGACATGTGTCCACTTAATCAATTGATTAATTTTCTAATCACATTAGGATTCCTAATCTCATTAGGAGAATTAATTGATTCAGGAGCATGCATCTTACGACGCCATGTGGACTTTAAAGTCCGTATAGTGTGAACACGACTTAAGTCATATTCATCCTATGACGACATGTGGTTTTTAAATCCGCACAAATCCTGGTTTAATCAAATTGACCCAATCATGAATCCAAATCAATTTCGGTCGAGCCCAATTTGATTTGGCTCATCAAATCAGCCCAATTGCAATCCAATTGCAATCAATTCCACTTAATTCTTCTTCTATTAACTCACTAACACTTAGTGGGATAATTCAATCGCCAATCATATTGATGATTGATTTCAATTGTGATTCCAAATCACAATTATAATAGTCTGACTAATTAAATCCTCTATGTGTGTGACCCCGTAGGTTCTATTCTGACTAGTAGTGAGATATATTGAGATCTCCATCTCAATATCACTAAAACTTCTTTCAGTGGACTGAAACGATTTCAGTTCTACTCTCAGGGTTCACTGATCACCAAGTGAATGCCTTCGAGTCTCACAATCTACTAGTGACACCTAGCAGTATATGGTGGCAACCCAGCAGAATAGAATGTCTGAATCTTTAGGTGCAGTTAGCGTATGATACAGTCCCTCTATCATGGATTCCGACGTGACGGAGGTTATGGTTATCTTGTCAAACCTCATCGTCCGTCATATGTCAAATTTATACTACTTCCAGTTCGAGATATGAAAAACTCTTTTTCCGAAATACGTGGCCAAAAATTTATCGAACTTAGTCTCATAAATCACATAGGTTCACTCCTAATCTATCAAAGTCGATAGATCCCATTTAGATGCAACCCTATTCCAAAATGAACCTACTGTAGCCAATCCGCACTATAAGGACCCAACTTATTACAGAGTTCCATTTATTACAGCAGCACCATTCCAAATGACATTGCAATAATCTTTTTTTATTGATATTTCATAACCATTTTTGGCCAAAAGGCCTACAGAAATGATATTCAATAGAAAACTTGGACAATAGTGACAATCACTAAGGACATTTACATGAGAGCTGAATTCAAGTTTAAGAATTTTTAAAACTAGAACTGGAACTGGTCTTCCATCTCCAACATTTAGGAACCTTTCTCCTTCTTCAAACCTCTTACTGACTTGTAGCCCCTGCAATGAATTGCAAATATTAAAAGGACTACCGGTATCCAATACCCAGGTCGAATTATCACAAATAGAAAAATTACAAGGTGTTATCATATAAGTACCTTGATTGGCAACTGATTGCCCACTTTTCTTAGGTCGGTTCGGATCGAGGGATGCAATGTAAAGAGGACAGTTTCTCTTCCAATGTCCTTGCTTCTTGCAGAAGAAGCACTCCGCCTTGCTCTGATCAGCCTTTTTATTCTTTTTCTGACTAGGCTGAGCATGGTGCACCTGTTTCTTTTGGATTTTATTTTTATTTTTCCCTTTCTTAAAGGGGCGACCCTTGGATGAACCTCCCACTAAGTTCACCGTCTTCTTAAGAAGTTGGTGATCAGTCTCAAACGTCTGTAGTAACTGTTGGAAACCCGCCCATGCCGCTGATATTTAAAAAAATTTCAGATGGCAGCGGAATCGGCATGCACGGGTTCGACGTTCATCGCATGAACGCTTGTTTCGAGACCTTTCGTAATTAGGTAAGAATTAAAACTTTTAGAACTAATAGGAAGATCAAATCTTCACCTTGCGCGGGTAGATGATCACCGCGAATCTGAATTCGTGGTTTTGGAAGAGGGTTCGTTTGAAGCCGTTCAAACGTCCGGCCTCTACGGGTATCCACACGAAGTAGAGAACCGATCAAAGCTTTCTTGTCTTCCCGGGGTGCTAGCTCCCTTGCAAAGACTCCTTTGATGGCTGATCTCTTCTCTTTCTTTCAACTCTTGAAAGTGCTTGAGAGGAGGAAGAAGAAGAAGGAACTCAAGGAAGAAGAACACAGCTTCTGCAGCCTTCTTTCTTTTCCCTGCGTTGGAAGAAGGATTGGAGGAAGAGGAAGACGCCAACGCTTGGACCTTGCTCTTCCTTTGCTTGCGGCTGAACTAAGAGAGGAGAGGGGAGGGTGGCGGCAGCAAGAGGAGGATGGCTCCAATACCTAGGGCGCCGGCCTCATGGTGCTTCTTATAGCCATCAAGGGCTCCTCCAAAGTAGGAGCCCTAGATGGTTTTCCAAAGAAAGAAAGGGGGGGTGCGCCGGCCCCTCTCTCTCCTTCAATCCGCACCATCCAAGATGAGAGGGGCTGATGCCCCTCTTACTTGGTTCACCTAATCCTCTTCCAAAGAGGATTAGGTGCCTCTCTCATGGTTTAATCCTAATCTAATTAGGATTGGCCAAATTGGGTTCAATCTATACTAGTCCTAATCCAATTAGGACTTGAATGAACCATGACTCAATTGAACTCTTCAATCCTAATCCAATTAGGAGTCATGTTGATTCATTAGATTAATAATTAATTTGGACTTAAGGAATCCTAATCCAATTAGGATTTGTTTAATTTTAGTCCTGATCCAATTAGGACTCTACTTGAATCCGAAGTCCTAATCCAATTAGGATTTCTAGGAATCCTACTCCAAGTAGGAATCCAATTTTTAATTTAAAACTCCTAATCTCATTAGGATTGAGGAATCCTATTCCAAGTAGGAATCCCAGTCCTAATCCAATTAGAACTCTAGTTATCCTACCCGAAGTAGGATTCTTGTTTCAAGTCCAATTAATTAATTCCTTTTTCCTTCTTCAACTTCTTATCAATCAAATTGATTTCTTATGATTCCTAATCACGATTTCAACCATCGGATCGGTCAATACTTCTAGTGTGTGTGACCCCATAGGTTCTATTCTGACTGGTAGTGAGATATATTGTGATCTCTATCACTATATCATTGAAAACTCCTTTCAATGGGTTGGAACGATTCCAACTCAACTCATTAGGGTTTATCGATCATCAAGATAATCCCTATGAGTCCCACCATCCACCAGTGACACCTAGCAGCATGTAGTGGCTACCCAGCAGAATGGAATGATGAACCTCTAGGTGCAGTTAACATGTGATACAGTCCTACTATCGTGGATCCCTACAGGACGGAGGTCATGGACAACTCGTCAAACCCCATCGTCTGTCATATGTCAAGATTTATTCGACTCGAGTTCGATAGTGAAAAACTCTTTCTCCACTGTGCATACTGCCCCGGCCGAGGTCTTACGAACTCAGTCTTATAAATCACATAGGATCTCTCCTTATCTATCAAGGTCGATAGATTCCATATAGGTGCATACCCTACTCCTACAGTGAACTTACTGCAGCCAATCTACACTGCATGGACCCATATGGCTAGAGACCATGTATGTGTGCAGTCAAACTACAATAACCTCACTGTGAGTAGCCGAAGCGCCGCAGGTCAAAGGACCAGTCACACTACTGCAACATCAAGCAAGTCACTGACGAGTGGATAGACATCCAAGTGACTTCTTGTATTGGTCACGCTCAGTACCCTTGTTCTCTAACAAGCACCTGCACTATCACTTCAGTGTCCCTACACTGTGGACTCAAGTCTCGTCCATCCAGAAGGAGAGTGATCTGTGCACTGATCGGATCGATCACCGTCCTCGTGATGATCCTTTGATCAGGAGCATTTAGAAATTAATCACCAATGATACATGGCTCAAATTCTCAACTCTTGAGAATATGTATCATCATCTTATTAATTTCTTGGACGATTCATAGACACATAAACAATATGAATGAAAAAGATGCCTTTTATTTATTCAATAATAAATAGTCAAGTACAAAATTATGTCCCTAGAATCAACAATGTGTCAGCCAAATTGGCTTCTAGGGCATACATCTAACAATCTCCCACTTGCACTAAAGCCAATTGGTCATATATCTTAGGCCCATCTTCTCAAGGTGGGCTTCAGTCTTTTGCTGACTCAGCTGCTTAGTGAAAGGGTCTGCCACGTTATCCGCGGAGTCTACTCTCTGCACCTCTACATATTTCTTCTCCACATAGTCGCGTATGAGGTGAAAGCGCCGCTCTATATGCTTAGACTTCTGATGAGACCTTGGCTCCTTAGCAAGGGCTATGGCACCATTGTTATCGCAGTAGAGTGTTATGGCATCTGATGTCATCACATCCAGCTCTGCAATGAATTTCTTGAACCAGAAGCCTTCCTTAGCAGCTTCAGAGGCGGCGATGTATTCGGCTTCCATAGTCGAATCAGCAATGATCGGTTGTTTAGAACTCTTCCAATTCACCGTACCACCATTGCACAAGAACACGTATCCAGATGTTGACTTCCTGTCATCGACATCAGTCATGAAGTCTGAATCTGTGTACCCTTCTACCTTTAACTCTGATGATCCTCCAAAAACCAAGAATAAATCTTTAGTTCTTCTCAAGTACTTAAGAATATTCTTCACAGCTGTCCAGTGTTCTTCACCTGGATTCGACTGATATCTGCTTGTGACACTCACAGCAAGAGCTATATCAGGTCGTGTACATAGCATGGCATACATGAGGCTTCCTATTGCCGATGCATAAGGAATCTTGCTCATGCGTTGAATCTCCTCAGATGTGTTGGGGCACATCTTCTTGGAGAGATGAATTCCATGCCTTAGGGGTAAGAGACCCCTCTTGGAGTTTTCCATGCTGAACCTCTTCAGCACCTCCTCTATGTACATTTTCTGTGACAGGCCAAGCATCCTTTTAGATCTATCTCTATAGACCTTTATTCCCAAAATATAGGATGCTTCCCCAAGGTCTTTCATGGAGAATTCTTTTGACAACCAGACCTTGACCGAGGTTAGCATGGGAATATCATTCCCAATCAGGAGAATGTCATCTACGTACAGTACGAGAAAAACGACAGCACTCTCACTAACCTTTTTATAAACACATGGTTCCTCCTCGTTTTTGATGAAATCAAACGTTTTGATTGCATCATCGAAACGAGTGTTCCAACTCCGAGAGGCTTGCTTTAGTCCATAGATGGATCTTTGCAGCTTGCAGACCTTGTGATCTCCATCACTGGAAGTGAAACCCAAAGGCTGTTCCATATAGATATCTTCATCAAGATATCCATTCAGGAAAGCAGTTTTCACATCCATCTGCCAGATTTCATAATCATGAAATGCTGCAATGGCAAGCAATGTTCGGATGGATTTTAGCATGGCTACAGGTGAAAAGGTCTCCTGATAGTCAATGCCTTCGCGCTGACTATACCCTTTCGCCACAAGCCTTGCTTTATAGGTCTCTACCTTTCCATCCGAACCTATCTTCCTTTTGTAGATCCATTTGCATCCAATAGGTACAATACCTCTTGGTGGATCTACTAAGGTCCAGACTTGGTTGGAATGCATGGAGTCTATCTCTGACTTCATAGCTTCCAGCCATTTCTCGGAATCGATATCAGATATCGCCTCGTTGTAGGTTTTGGGATCCTGTATGTGATCCCTATCTCCCACTAGGAACATTTCCTCAGTATCCTCTTCAAGTATACCTAAGTATCTATCGGGAGGATGGGAGACTCTACTAGATCTACGAGGTGGTTGAGGGACATCGTGTACTGGCTCCTTATGAATAGGTTCTATAGGATCCATGACTCGTTGCTTTTCAGAGACTTTCTCTTCAAGCTCAATTTTCCTCCCACTGCCTCTATCAAGGATAAACTGATTTTCCAAGAAGATGGCATGACGGCTCACAAACACATTGTGATCCTCTGAGACGTAAAAATTGTATCCTAATGACTCTTTAGGATATCCTATAAAACGAGCACTTATGGTCCTAGCCTCTAACTTGTTCGCCTGTAGTCGTTTGACGTGGGCCGGACATCCCCAAATCTTGAGATGACCCAGACTTGGTTTCTTACCATGCCATATCTCATACGGTGTGGTAGGAACGGATTTAGAGGGAACTCTATTCAATAAATAAATCGCTGTGAGTAAGGCATCTCCCCAAAGGAACATAGGTAAATCAGTGAAGCTCATCATGGACCTGACCATATCCAATAGGGTCCGATTTCTCCTCTCTGACACCCCGTTGAGTTGAGGTGTACCCGGAGGTGTCCATTGTGAGACTATGCCGTTTTCTTTGAGATAGTCCCGGAATTTCCTACTAAGGTATTCTCCTCCTCGATCTGATCGAAGAGCCTTAAGAGGTTTTCCAGTTTGTTTTTCTACTTCATTCTTGAACTCTTTGAACTTTTCAAAGGATTCAGACTTGTGTCTCATAAGATACACATACCCATACCGTGAATAATCATCGGTAAAGGTAATGAAGTAAGAATAACGTCCCCTGGCTAGCACATCGAATGGGCCACATACATCTGTATGTACTAGGGTAAGTATTTCAGTGGTCCTCTCCCCATGTCCTACAAAGGGTAGTCTGGCCATCTTTCCTTGAAGACAGGACTCGCAAACTTGATATGACTCGGAAGTCAATGAGCCTAAGAGCCCATCTTTATCCATTTTGTTCATTCTATCTTCTCCAATATGGCCAAGTCTGAGGTGCCACAAATATCTTTGGTTTATCTCATCTCTGGATCTTTTGGATCCTTTGGCACTCACATCTTGCTCGGTAACATTCACAGATACATCCATATGTAAATGATAGAGACTGTCAATCATAAAACCACGTGCGACTATTTTATTTCTCAAATAAATAGAACAGCAGTCTTTGTCAAATATAAAAACATGACCTTCCTGTGCTAGACATGAAACAGAAATCAAATTTCTGCTAGCAACAGGTACATAATAGCAGTCTCTAAGTATTAAACTAAATCCAGACGGTAGTCGCAGATGGTAGGTGCCCACAGCCACAGCAGCAACTTTTGCCCCGTTGCCAACCCGAAGGGTTACCGCACCTTCTGCCAGCCTTCTACTTTCCTTTAGACCCTGCATGGTAGTGCACAAATGAGCACTAGAACCAGAATCTATAACCCAACTAGAAGTAGAAGAAACCGTTAGATTAGTTTCAATTATGAGCAAGTCTATACCTTCTGAAGGTGTGTCACCTTTCTTGTTCTTTAGGCTCTCGAGGTATGAAGGACAGTTTCTCTTCCAGTGGCCTTCGACATTGCAGTGGAAACATTTTCCTTTGTCGTTAGCCTTTTTCTTTTGAACTTCCTTCTTTGGCTTCTTGTCTTTCTTCTGCTTCTTTGTAGGCTTCCTTTTCTTCCAAGTAGACTTTCTCTTGGAACCAGAAGTCAACTCAGCAGCGAGGACATTGCCCCTTGAACCTTTCAAGGCTCCCTCAGCAGTTACCAACATGTTGATTAGTTCAGTCTTAGTGCATTCAATCTTATTCATGTGGTAGTTTACTATAAACTGACCAAATGAATCAGGAAGTGACTGTAGGATCAAATCCACTTGCAATTCCTTGTGCATGTCCATACCGAGCTTCTCAAGCTCCTCTAGGTCCTTGATCATGGTCAGACCGTGATCATGGATAGACTGCCCTTCGCACATCTTCGCTTTGAAAAGCCTCTTGGACACTTCAAAACGAGCTGTGCGACTCTGCTCACCATACAACTCTTGTAGGTGTGCCAGTATGTCCCTAGCAGTCTTTATATTTTCATGCTGGCATTGGAGTTCATTAGACATAGATGCCATCATATAGCATTTTACTCTAATGTCATCGTCCAACCACTTTTTATGCATCTCACGCTGAACATCAGTGGGACGTGCTGGTAATGTGGGGATATCTGAATCAAGTATATAGCCTATCTTCTCACAGTCCAAAACTATTTTGAGATTTCTAAGCCAGTCCTTGTAATTGGTTCCGGTCAGTCGGTTGGTCTCAAGAATACGGGTCAAAGGGTTTGAAGCCGACATTGTATCTGCAGAGAGTAAAGATTCTAGTTAGACTTTTGTACTTGATCCTAATCTGTCCTAAGGTCTTTTAGAACAAATGTGACTCCCACTATTTTCTCGAATTCCTCACACTCCCCTGGTAGGAAAACGGAAATCCCACACGACTAGGGTTTCTAGTGGGTACTGCGGTCCCACCAATTTATATGCCACCTCACCTAACAGTTATTGGTGACACATAGATGGATGAGTGTACAACTCTTGTACAATGCTTCTCAAGCATGTTGCAGTGCAACTTGGTCTCTAAGCCATGAAGACCTCACCTAACAGTTATTGGTCTCATTTCTTAGTTAAGTCAGACCCACCGTATAACCGTAGGAATAAAGTCGTCATTGGGTCCTCACCTAACAGTTATTGGTGCCCAACCCCACCTTTACCCTACAACATCTCATGTCTATAGAGAGGTCCAGCCCCCCAATGCAACTTGACCACTGTATCCAGCCGAGACAAGTCAACATCAGAAAGGCCTTAGCAGCTCTACTACAGTGGAAGACCTATTGACTTAATATTGGTTAATCAGGTCTTAGTGTTTGCAACTTGAGCCTTTCATAAGAGGTAATCGAACAATTGGCCAGGTAAGCAGGTGGGAGGCTCCCCTTACTCAGAGAGTAAGGTCCTAATTAAGTAACCACCTTTCATGCTTTCCTAGACACCAATTAGATCAATTAATCTAATATGACTTGCTCATGTCGGTTCACTCTCGACTTGATTGAGGAGGTTTTGATTTAGGTCTCAATTGGGTTTGCTACATCACATGTAGACCTATCTACCCGACTCTCATTCACATCACATGCAAACGGCGCATTGCAGGCAGTTATAATCGCGGCAATAATTAAAGCTAAACTTTAACTAGGTGATGATCATGGATTCTAATTAGGTCGTATTACAAGCACATGCACATCAATCGATCAAGTGGTCTTCAACTCTTGAATTGGATCCAAGCTTCCTTGATTCGATCCTTGATCAACTCTTGATCCCATCGCCATCAACCGCTTGGATCACCTTTCATCTCATGCCTCGTCTTCGACTTGATCGTTGATGTACATCACATCACAGAAATACAACCAGATGTAAAATAAAAATAAAAATAATTTACATCTCCTTTTAGGAGGCACGCAGGCCTCTCAAAACATCAAATAAGATGCATGCAAGCATCTGAAAAAATACATGACATCGCAGATCACATCGCAGGTCATTACATTTGATACCAAAAGGGGTTGAATCCTATGATCATCACCGTATGCTACAATTATAATTTTCAGATCTGAAACTTAACTGATTATATCATGACATAGGTCGCTGATCATGCTAATCATGATTCTAAACTTTGTAATCCCATTAACAATGCAATTAGAATCATCCTTTTATCACATAAAAATCAGCATGTAAAAATCAGCACCCCTGAAAAAATCTGCATGCAGAATTTTTCAGCATGCATGATCATTTAATTTTCAGATCTAATATGCCTTTAGATATTTAATTCTTACCTTAATCTACGAAGCCTAGGCTCTGATACCACTGTTGGGAACCCGCCCATGCCGCTGATATTTAAAAAAATTTCAGATGGCAGCGGAATCGGCATGCACGGGTTCGACGTTCATCGCATGAACGCTTGTTTCGAGACCTTTCGTAATTAGGTAAGAATTAAAACTTTTAGAACTAATAGGAAGATCAAATCTTCACCTTGCGCGGGTAGATGATCACCGCGAATCTGAATTCGTGGTTTTGGAAGAGGGTTCGTTTGAAGCCGTTCAAACGTCCGGCCTCTACGGGTATCCACACGAAGTAGAGAACCGATCAAAGCTTTCTTGTCTTCCCGAGGTGCTAGCTCCCTTGCAAAGACTCCTTTGATGGCTGATCTCTTCTCTTTCTTTCAACTCTTGAAAGTGCTTGAGAGGAGGAAGAAGAAGAAGGAACTCAAGGAAGAAGAACACAGCTTCTGCAGCCTTCTTTCTTTTCCCTGCATTGGAAGAAGGATTGGAGGAAGAGGAAGACGCCAACGCTTGGACCTTGCTCTTCCTTTGCTTGCGGCTGAACTAAGAGAGGAGAGGGGAGGGTGGCGGCAGCAAGAGGAGGATGGCTCCAATACCTAGGGCGCCGGCCTCATGGTGCTTCTTATAGCCATCAAGGGCTCCTCCAAAGTAGGAGCCCTAGATGGTTTTCCAAAGAAAGAAAGGGGGGGGTGCGCCGGCCCCTCTCTCTCCTTCAATCCGCACCATCCAAGATGAGAGGGGCTGATGCCCCTCTTACTTGGTTAACCTAATCCTCTTCCAAAGAGGATTAGGTGCCTCTCTCATGGTTTAATCCTAATCTAATTAGGATTGGCCAAATTGGGTTCAATCTATACTAGTCCTAATCCAATTAGGACTTGAATGAACCATGACTCAATTGAACTCTTCAATCCTAATCCAATTAGGAGTCATGTTGATTCATTAGATTAATAATTAATTTGGACTTAAGGAATCCTAATCCAATTAGGATTTGTTTAATTTTAGTCCTGATCCAATTAGGACTCTACTTGAATCCGAAGTCCTAATCCAATTAGGATTTCTAGGAATCCTACTCCAAGTAGGAATCCAATTTTTAATTTAAAACTCCTAATCTCATTAGGATTGAGGAATCCTATTCCAAGTAGGAATCCCAGTCCTAATCCAATTAGAACTCTAGTTATCCTACCCGAAGTAGGATTCTTGTTTCAAGTCCAATTAATTAATTCCTTTTTCCTTCTTCAACTTCTTATCAATCAAATTGATTTCTTGTGATTCCTAATCACGATTTCAACCATCGGATCGGTCAATACTTCTAGTGTGTGTGACCCCATAGGTTCTATTCTGACTGGTAGTGAGATATATTGTGATCTCTATCACTATATCATTGAAAACTCCTTTCAATGGGTTGGAACGATTCCAACTCAACTCATTAGGGTTTATCGATCATCAAGATAATCCCTATGAGTCCCACCATCCACCAGTGACACCTAGCAGCATGTAGTGGCTACCCAGCAGAATGGAATGATGAACCTCTAGGTGCAGTTAACATGTGATACAGTCCTACTATCGTGGATCCCTACAGGACGGAGGTCATGGACAACTCGTCAAACCCCATCGTCTGTCATATGTCAAGATTTATTCGACTCGAGTTCGATAGTGAAAAACTCTTTCTCCACTGTGCATACTACCCCGGCCGAGGTCTTACGAACTCAGTCTTATAAATCACATAGGATCTCTCCTTATCTATCAAGGTCGATAGATTCCATATAGGTGCATACCCTACTCCTACAGTGAACTTACTGCAGCCAATCTACACTGCATGGACCCATATGGCTAGAGACCATGTATGTGTGCAGTCAAACTACAATAACCTCACTGTGAGTAGCCGAAGCGCCGCAGGTCAAAGGACCAGTCACACTACTGCAACATCAAGCAAGTCACTGACGAGTGGATAGACATCCAAGTGACTTCTTGTATTGGTCACGCTCAGTACCCTTGTTCTCTAACAAGCACCTGCACTATCACTTCAGTGTCCCTACACTGTGGACTCAAGTCTCGTCCATCCAGAAGGAGAGTGATCTGTGCACTGATCGGATCGATCACCGTCCTCGTGATGATCCTTTGATCAGGAGCATTTAGAAATTAATCACCAATGATACATGGCTCAAATTCTCAACTCTTGAGAATATGTATCATCATCTTATTAATTTCTTGGACGATTCATAGACACATAAACAATATGAATGAAAAAGATGCCTTTTATTTATTCAATAATAAATAGTCAAGTACAAAATTATGTCCCTAGAATCAACAATGTGTCAGCCAAATTGGCTTCTAGGGCATACATCTAACAGTAACCCCAACAATTGGTGATAATTCACTACAGGTTTCATCATACGAAAATGAGTGAGAAAAGGACGGTATGATCCAGGCAATGAGTTTAGTATGGCATCCTTCCCCAATTGATCATGAAGGGGAAAGCCAAGAGCTAGACACTCGATCAACTCAATCATGTACAGTACATGATTAGTTACCGAGGTTCCATCTTTCATTCGGACGCTGAAGATGGCACAACTAGTTTTGTGCCTCTCAACGTCGTCAGGAACGCCGAATGATTCATTCAACACTTGAATAATATCTTTCGGTTGCGTATTCTCAAAACGCCTACTAAACTCGTCACTCATTGCTGCCAACATGATGCATCGAACAGTGATCCGGTCACTGAGCCACTTCTGATAAGTGTCTCTGGCCGATCTTGATGCATTAGCAGCGGGCTGCTCAGGTGCTTGATCAGTTATCACATAAAGGATCCTCTCATGCTCTAGCACTATTTTCAGTTTTCTATGCCAATTATTAAAATTTGGACCAGTCAACTTGTCATTGTCCAACAATGAGCGAAGTGACAAATTAGTGGCCATTTCTGCATAAAAAAAAAATTTGGCTATTAGTATATGTATTGACTAAACTCAATAGACTTGGACTTTAGTCTAAAGGTACTCCCACTATTTTATACAAATTGGTAGCCTCTACCTCTAATTCAAAAAATTACTCCGAATTCTTTAGTGGGCACTAGAACCCAATAGATCGCATATAGGCCTGAGTGTAGCTCGGCCAACCCATATGCACCTATTGGTAGGTTCTTAACCAATTGCTTCACCAAGCAATTTCTAGTGATTATTTTGCCCTAGGTTTTTCGGCAGGCGTGTGGCGCCTCCACCGAATACCCTAGTCTGGTCCAACCATTAAATGATAGGATTAAGTCTAATCAACTAATAGACGACCAAGCCCGAGTGTGGCTCGGCTCACCTGACCGCCTATTGAAGGTACACTTAACTCATCATATATTGAATGACAATTCCAATGCTTGATAAGTACCAGACATGTGGCGCCTCCAATAATTATCAAAATATTGGACCCATTATCACCCAACTTAATGGGAGGCTATGACCTAGTTATCCCCATAACCATTTCATTTTAAGGGCCTAATAATTTTAAAGAATTTCATAATTAGGATAGATGAGAAGATCCGGTTAGTCTAATTTCTCCCACTGATTTCACCAAATCATATTAGACTCAAACCGGTTAAGGAGACACCTAAATCAGTCATACTGATTTTTCTTAAGGCATGGGCTAACTCGAATCATTAAGTGATCCAATCAAAATGTGATTGACCATGTCGGCCAGGTAAGTGAGATCGGTGGAAGGGATATGCCATTAACTCGACAAGGACGAATCAGTGCGAGTAGCTCCCAATTAAAAACCACCGGTCGAGTCTGCCAAACTTACCTTAGACACCGACTGGTTAATCAATTTCGATTTGATTACTCAAATGACTCGGGCTATACCATTGAGCCTAAATCAAGTTCCATCTTGGTCTAATCAAAGACATGGACTTGATCCATCTACAACTATTGTAAATTGACCTAGAATTTTTTTGACCTAATCTAGTTACTACTTAATTAGATTTGATCAATTAATTCTATTAGTCCATGTATGATTCTAACCTTAGGTCTAACCCAATTCTAAGAACTTGATTCAAGCTAACCCATATGCCCAAAGAATTATGCAATATCAATTAATTGAGTTACAATTCTATTACATAACACTTAATTCTTAATTAAGTTTAGACTTATGAAAGTTTTGATCATTGCATATTTTTTTTAATTACATATTAATTTTAATCTTTTAGTCCTTAAAACATATTTTTAGATCTGAGTTTTTGTAATTAATCACATGTAATCAGATTTAATTCATGTTTAAGTCATTATGTTTTATGTTCATGCATCACATATACATAACAACATGAATTAATACAAACAACATAAATTAATACAAACAACATACATCTTATGTATTTGTTTTTTCACTTTTATTTTCAGATCTGATTTGTTCATTAAAATCAGAGATCATATGAATCATAAACATTATTTAGATCTAATCTAAACAATATTATGATTTCAGATTTATTCATATTACTAATCCTAACACAAATATGCATCATATGCATCCAAAATTTCAGATCTACTTAATCATGCATAATCAGCAATTAAATCAATCATAAAAAGCACTTTAGATCTAATCTAAATATATTAATTATTTCAGATTTAATTACAAGAATTAAAACATAAAAGTTTAAACATAAACCTGGCTCTGATACCACTGAAAGGAGATTCCTAGGTTCTTCGGTGTTTAGCATGCTGAATTTTTTTTTTTTTTGTGAAAACCATGGCTGAACCTGATCGGGTTGCCTACGTACCCCTTCATAAGGGGAATCAAGCCACACATAGTTCTTTTTAAGTTTCAAAAATGCAGCGAAAAAATGAATCAAACAATTTAATTCATGTATGCTTACAAGATCAAATCTAGAAATCAACACATTAAGGACACATAGAATTATGCCGGAATCGTTTAAGCAATTATGCTAAAACTTTTATGCATGACTAACTATCAGATCTGAAACTTAATAACTCGATTCCAATTAATCTCCAAATATCCATCGAATGGATTTTGGAGATATCTCCGTGAGGAGCCCCAAAAGAGGGTAAAACCTCGAGGAATCGGACCTAGACCTTGACACCATAATAAATGATTAATGCTAGATTAATACCTTTTATGATGGATGAAAGTTGTGGATCTGATCCTTGACTTCGCAGCCACGCACACGAATGGTCTCTACGAGAAGTACACGCGAAGCCCTGAAGAATCTTCTTCCACAACAGTGCTAGCAGCTGCAGAACACTTGAAAGCTGAAATCTACTCGCCGGGATTCAATCAACTCTTGATCAATCGTCTTGAAGCAGATGGAGATGAGGTTTGTAAGAAAAGTAGAGGACTCAGATCTGATCTTGAATCTTCTAGATATTCACCCTGAAAACCCTATCTAAAATGGAGAAGAAGAGGAGGAGGAGGCGTGTGAGAAAGAAGGCTGCAATAGATGTATTTTCGGTGCCCATGTTTTACCCCTTTTAATGGCCTCCGAATTTTTTTTCAAAATTCGAAATTTACTTTCAAAAAATCTCCTTTAGTTGGTGCATGCAAAGAAATATGAACAACCCAAATCAGATCTCAACCAAATCTGATTTAAATTCAAATTTTAAACATATGTGCAAGAGGGGAGGAATTTGAAATCCATGCAGCAGAATTTTCCTTCCTTTGTCGCATATATTTTATTTGAAATTCGAATTTAAATGATTCAGAGGTTCACATGCCAGCTAGAAAAGTTATTTGATGTATGAAATTATTTAATATATTGCTTAATATTTGAATTCAAATTCAAACAACAAACAATGTCGCCATGTGTTAAGCAATGGGTCCATGCGCCATGCAATAATTTTGGTTTATTTAAAATTCATGAAATCCAATTCTATGTCACCACTAATTACCACATCATCTGAGCCTAATCCTCTTGGGTTGCACCTAATCAAATTTGGTCAAACCCGGATTAAAACAAAGCAATTTGGTTGAACCCAATCTAATCAGGTCAGACCCTGATTGAGCTCAAATTGAATCCAATTCAATTTTTGGCTCATCCAAACTCAATCAAATTGAATTAATTACTTTGTGTTGGACCTAATCGAATTAGGTCAATCCCCAATTAAGAACAAATTAATTTAAAATTAATTTGATTAGCTTAAGTCCTTTTTTTTCTGACCTAATCCAATTAGGTCAAAATCCTGATTGAGCCTAAAGTTGAATCCAATTTAATTTGGCTCATCCTTAGCACAATTACTCAATCAAATTGAGTTTATTAGTAATTTAATTACTAATTAATCCTCCAATAATTACTTTAATTATTTTATAAGATAATTTGCCAATCAAATTGACCAAATTATCCTTGAATGATTCTTAATCATTCATTAGCCTTCTTGATCAATCAGGAATCTTCTATGCGTGTGACCTCATAGGTTCGATCCTAGGCCGGTAGTATAGGAACGACTTCCTACACTAATCGATGTGACCATCTAGCAATGGTACCCGACGTTCGGATAGGCCGAATATATGCGAAGCAAATATTCTGGAACCCTAGACAATGGTTACCTGTATAATTCAATCCCTTTGACTCCTAATGCCAGGATGACTTAGAGCTCACTGTCAATCCTATAATTAGTATATTCATTATGTGATTAACTTTAGATATCCCGTGACTCCTCACTGGGATTACCCTGGCCAAGGTTTTGCTAAATTAATCACAAGACATTATCTCCTGTTTTCAAGAGGGGTCAATTCCATCTTGACTCACAACTGACTACGCAAGTACTTGACTGCACCCAGTGACCTTCCGTCACTGAATTAGAAATTCAGGTAGTCCGGTACCAAAGTACAGTGAGTTGCTTGCTAGTCACAGGTTGCGGTCTCAGGTCAGAGGGCTAAACTTATACCCATATCCACTAAGAACATCTTTCGACAGTAGAGCATTCCGGAATTGGTCACGTTCAGTGAAATGTACTTCTACACTTCACTTGTGTGGCATACTAGTGTCTCCACAGTCCTTAGTTAAGAGGACAACCAACGTATATGTCACACAACGACCTAATCTCGATAATGCTGTCGTCCTAGTAGCAACATATCATTTGGTCGCGAACAAGTTTAAGGACTCAAAGATAAATCCTCCTTTATCATAACATAAGTCCTAAGGACTTCATCATATAAGAGTTCATTTGAAGATGAAATGATGAATAATGCCAAATAACACTTTATTAATATGTCAATTCATTTATAAAATTCAATCATCAATATGCTGACGATTGACATTTAGGATACAAATCCCAACAAACTTGCTGCCGTGAACACCAAAAGAATAGAATGAGAGGAGGGGCCGAACCCCTCCTCCTTTTATTTCTCCATGAGATAAGGATGAGCTCCTAATTTTTAGGAGCTCACCCTTATCTCCTTAATCCACTAACTCTTCCACGCAATTCCCAAGGGGAGGGGCATGGGCCCCTCCCATAAGTCCAATTAAATCTGCCATTTAATCTAATTAAAGGGTGATTTAATTTGGGTTCATTTCATGAGTCCAGTCCTATTCAAAATAGGATTTATATGAACCCATTTCAATTTCTTCCTTTTACCTAATCTAAAAAGGATTTAATTGAACCATGACTCTATTGAACTCTTCAATCCTTATCCAATAGGAGTCATTTAATTAATTAGATTAAAATTAAAATTAAAATTAATTAGAACTTAAGAAAATTCTAATCTAATCAGGACTTGTTTAAATTTCAGCCCTAAGACAATTAGGACTTTATAAATCCTATTCCAAGTAGGACTCTAATTTAATTTGAAATTCTAATCCAATTAGGACTTCATGAATCCCACTCCAAGTAGGACTCATGATCAAGTCCAATTAATTAAATCCAATTAATTAAATAAAATTGCAATCTGATTGCAATTATTCCTTCTTCTAACCACTAACTCTTAGCGAGTTTTCAATTTATCAATCTAATTGATCATATGTGATTCTTAATCATAATTCAACCATCGGATCGGTCAATACTTCTAATGTGTGTGACTTCATAGGTTTTATTCTGACTGGTAGTGAGATATATTGCAATCTCTATCACAATATCATTGAAAACTCCTTTCAATGGGTTGAAACAATTCCAACTCAACTCACCAGGGATTATCGACCATCGAGATGATCTCTGTAAGTCTCACCATCCACCAGTGACACCTAGCATTATATAGTGGGTACCCAGTAGAATAGAATGATGAATCTTTAGGTGCAGTTATTGTATGCTACAGTCCTTCTATCGTGGATCCCTACAGACCGGAGGTCATGGATAACTCGTCAAACCTCGTTGTCTGTCATATGTCTAGATTTATTCGACTTGAGTTCGATAGTGGAAAACTCTTTCTCCACTTTATATTACTGCTCTGGCCAAGGTCTTAGAACTTAGTCTAATAAATCACATAGGATCACTCCTCATCTATCAAGGTCGATAGATTCTATGTAGGTGCATACCCTACTCCTACAGTGAACCTACAGCAGCCAATCTACACTACAAGGACCTATATGACTAGAGACCATGTATATGTGTAGTCAAACTACAATAACCTCACTGTGAGTAGCCGAAGCACCGCAGGTCAAAGGACCAATAATACTACTGCAAATCAAGTAAGTCACTGACGAGTGGATAGACATCCAAGTGACTTCTTGTCTTGTTCATGCTCAGTACCCTTGTTCTCTAACAAGCACCTGCACTATCACTTCAGTGTCCCTACACTGTGGACTCGAGTCTCGTCCATCCATAAGAAAAGCGATCTGTGCACTGATCGGATCGATCACCATCCTCGTGATGATCCATTGATCAGGAGCATTTAGAAATTAATCACCAATAATATATGGCTCAAATTCTCAACTCTTGAGAATATGTATCATCATCTTATTAATTTTTTGGACGATTCATAGACACATAAGCAATATGAATGAAAAGATGCCCATTTATTATTCAATAATAATAAAGTCAAGTACAAATTTATATCCCAGAATTAATAATGTGTTCGCCAGATTGGCTTCTAGGGCATATATCTAACAATAGTGCATGTGTGCCACCTCCACCCTCCAGGACACCTCACCTCCTAGACTGAGATTCTTTCTCATAGCCATCCAATCACACTTCATGAGAGCTTTATAGGCCATCATGAGCACCAGGACACGTGGCATCATGCATGTTTGACATGTGGCAAGTGAGCCCCTTTGTTGGACTTTCTCTCCCTCTATAAATAGGGGAGATGGCTGCCATCTTTGTAGAGAAAGAAAAAGATCTGGCTTAGAGTATTTGGTGTTTTGACACCGGTTGGGAAAGAGTGAAGTGAGCTTTGAGAGTTCATGCTGTAAGAAAAAGAAGGGGAAAAGAAAATATTGAAGGAAAGGGTAGCTAGTCCTCTTCCTCCTAGTTCTCTCCCTCTTTCTCGGCCATCTGCTGCATCCCTGCGAGCTAGCACTCCCCGGGATGCCGGTTGATCCAGAGGCCTCGTATGGATTACTTGTAGAGGCCGGACGCTTGTGCGGCTGCGGAGCAGCAAGCTAGAACCAACCTGCTAAAAGGTTAGTGTTCTGTTTTTAGTTTTTGGAGTTGAGATTTGATCTCAATTCAAGAACACATACGATGTGATCCATGCATAAATATTTCTATCACATATTCTGCGGATTCATCTGGAAATTTCGTAGGATTGGATTAGATTCAAAGTTTGCAATGGGCTGTTTTGAACAGCCCTGTTTTATTCCGCTGAAAATTATTTTTCAAATTGCATACTTTCACCTTAATCGGTGAATCCTCGGCGCATACAATGCTCGAATTCCCTTCAAAAGGAACATTTCGATAATCAATCTAATGTATTTTTTATCTTATCTTAGTTTTACTTATCTTTTATCCTAGGAGTAGGCATGACTAAGGTCTCTACTATAGCCGAATGCTACATCCATATTATAGCGATTGCTATATCCATAGCGGAACCCAACGCTACACCCCTTATCCATCGAATAGTTGTATGATGACGGTGAAAATCTTTAAAGGTCAAAATTCCTCCTCAAAGGTAGAATAAACTGAAACAAAATTCCTCCTATTGACTGTATTCAGCCACTCTATGCATCATCTCCACAAAGGTATTGGTTGCGACTGTTGCCACATATTTGGCCATCTAAGTGGCTACCATAAATGAGTGATCCACAAACCTATGAAGTTGGCATTGAACATTGACGGCAACTAAGACGATTGTAGTCGTAGTAGAGATAGGAGAGGCCGGTAGTGGTTAGCGATAGCGGAAGTGATAGAGGCTTTAATGATGCGGTGATAGTGACTACAATATTTATGGTGATATGATAGAGGCTATAATAGTGATGACTGCATGATAGAGGTGGTCATGGTGATGGCGGAAGTGGTTACAAGGATGGTATTAGCGACAATAGAGAAAGTGGAGAAGATGACGATGGCTGAAAATAGAACAATGGTGGTAGATAAAGACAGTAGTGGGGGCAGCAGTAGTAATGGTGGAGATGACGATGGTGGTAGTGGTGGCAATGACGAAGGAGGAGACTGGAGGTGGGTTTGATAATAGTGGTAAAGACATGAGTTTCTTTTTGAAACTAGTGAATTTATTAATTCACTTTTCTAGAAATGTGAAAATAATTCTTAGAAGGTAGAATTGAAAACAATAGCACTAAACATGTATTTATCTTGATTTCTATAATCTATTAAAATAAAAATAAGAATTAAAAGCAATGCAAAACAAACTCTAGTCTTCTCTTTTTGTTTGATAGAAAAGTTTTGAGTGGTGTATTAACCAAAAGCATTGCTTTATGTGGAAGTTAGATAAGTAAATGAATGTACTCAAGAAAGCCACAGCTGTCCATGCTTCTTCTTCATATGTGTACCAAAATCTGTCTACCAACATATAATGGATAAAGTTTTGAGACCCGCTTCTTGCCGGTCCCAAAGCTTGAAAGTAAGGCTCTGTCTCTACAAAGAGCATAAATTCTTTATAGCCGTCCATTCCTCGGTGGCCATTGAGTACTTCATAACACTCCATGGTGCAAATAGCATGCAACACTCTACAGTACAAACTGCACACCGCCAAGGATCTTGGGTCCTCGATGAAGCCATTGAAAATCTTAATTTCTATACTTTTATCCAGGCTCCATTTTACATGCATCTCATGTGCACAACCTGAGTTTGTAATTTAGGGCTCGTTTGGTTCGTGAGAAGCATTTCCCCTCCTAGGAATATGATTTCTCGGAAGAAAATTCCTAAGAAGAGAATGTCTGTAAATGTATTTTTGACATGTTTGATTAAACATGAAAAGGTGACAGATTTTCAGAGTGCTTTTGTTTGGTTGTGTTAGATGTATGCCCTAGAAGCCAATTTGGCTGACACATTGTTGATTCTAGGGACATAATTTTGTACTTGACTATTTATTATTGAATAAATAAAAGGCATCCTTTCATTCATATTGTTTATGTGTCTATGAATCGTCCAAGAAATTAATAAGATGATGATACATATTCTCAAGAGTTGAGAATTTGAGCCATGTATCATTGGTGATTAATTTCTAAATGCTCCTGATCAAAGGATCATCACGAGGACGGTGATCGATCCGATCAGTGCACAGATCACTCTCCTTCTGGATGGACGAGACTTGAGTCCACAGTGTAGGGACACTGAAGTGATAGTGCAGGTGCTTGTTAGAGAACAAGGGTACTGAGCGTGACCAATACAAGAAGTCACTTGGATGTCTATCCACTCGTCAGTAACTTGCTTGATGTTGCAGTAGTGTGACTGGTCCTTTGACCTGCGGCGCTTCGGCTACTCACAGTGAGGTTATTGTAGTTTGACTGCACACATACATGGTCTCTAGCCATATGGGTCCATGCAGTGTAGATTGGCTGCAGTAAGTTCACTGTAGGAGTAGGGTATGCACCTATATGGAATCTATCGACCTTGATAGATAAGGAGAGATCCTATGTGATTTATAAGACTGAGTTCGTAAGACCTCGGCCGGGGCAGTATGCACAGTGGAGAAAGAGTTTTTCACTATCGAACTCGAGTCGAATAAATCTTGACATATGACAGACGATGGGGTTTGACGAGTTGTCCATGACCTCCGTCCTGTAGGGATCCACGATAGTAGGACTGTATCACATGTTAACTGCACCTAGAGGTTCATCATTCCATTCTGCTGGGTAGCCACTACATGCTGCTAGGTGTCACTGGTGGATGGTGGGACTCATAGGGATTATCTTGATGATCGATAAATCCTAACGAGTTGAGTTGGAATCGTTCCAACCCATTGAAAGGAGTTTTCAATGATATAGTGATAGAGATCACAATATATCTCACTACCAGTCAGGATAGAACCTATGGGGTCACACACACTAGAAGTATTGACCGATCCGATGGTTGAAATCGTGATTAGGAATCACAAGAAATTAATTTGATTGATAAGAAGTTGAAGAAGGAAAAAGGAATTAATTAATTGGACTTGAAACAAGAATCCTACTTCGGGTAGGATAACTAGAGTTCTAATTGGATTAGGACTGGGATTCCTACTTGGAATAGGATTCCTCAATCCTAATGAGATTAGGAGTTTTGAATTAAAAATTGGATTCCTACTTGGAGTAGGATTCCTAGAAATCCTAATTGGATTAGGACTTCGGATTCAAGTAGAGTCCTAATTGGATCAGGACTAAAATTAAACAAATCCTAATTGGATTAGGATTCCTTAAGTCCAAATTAATTATTAATCTAATGAATCAACATGACTCCTAATTGGATTAGGATTGAAGAGTTCAATTGAGTCATGGTTCATTCAAGTCCTAATTGGATTAGGACTAGTATAGATTGAACCCAATTTGGCCAATCCTAATTAGATTAGGATTAAACCATGAGAGAGGCACCTAATCCTCTTTGGAAGAGGATTAAGTTAACCAAGTAAGAGGGGCATCAGCCCCTCTCATCTTGGATGGTGCGGATTGAAGGAGAGAGAGGGGCCGGCGCACCCCCCCTTTCTTTCTTTGGAAAACCATCTAGGGCTCCTACTTTGGAGGAGCCCTTGATGGCTATAAGAAGCACCATGAGGCCGGCGCCCTAGGTATTGGAGCCATCCTCCTCTTGCTGCCGCCACCCTCCCCTCTCCTCTCTTGGTTCAGCCACAAGCAAAGGAAGAGCAAGGTCCAAGCGTTGGCGTCTTCCTCTTCCTCCAATCCTTCTTCCAACGCAGGGAAAAGAAAGAAGGCTGCAGAAGTTGTGTTCTTCTTCCTTGAGTTCCTTCTTCTTCTTCCTCCTCTCAAGCACTTTCAAGAGTTGAAAGAAAGAGAAGAGATCAGCCATCAAAGGAGTCTTTGCAAGGGAGCTAGCACCCCGGGAAGACAAGAAAGCTTTGATCGGTTCTCTACTTCGTGTGGATACCCGTAGAGGCCGGACGTTTGAACGGCTTCAAACGAACCCTCTTCCAAAACCACGAATTCAGATTCGCGGTGATCATCTACCCGCGCAAGGTGAAGATTTGATCTTCCTATTAGTTTTAAAAGTTTTAATTCTTACCTAATTACGAAAGGTCTCGAAACAAGCGTTCATGCGATGAACGTCGAACCCGTGCATGCCGATTCCGCTGCCATCTGAAAATTTTTGAAATATCAGCGGCATGGGCGGGTTCCCAACAGTGGTATCAGAGCCCAGGTTTCGTAGATTAAGGTAAGAATTAAATATCTAAAGGCATATTAGATCTGAAAATTAAATGATCATGCATGCTGAAAAATTCTGCATGCAGATTTTTCAGGGGTGCTGATTTTTACATGCTGATTTTTATGTGATAAAAAGATGATTCTAATTGCATTGTTAATTAGATTACAAAGTTTAGAATCATGATTAGCATGATCAGCGACCTATGTCATGATATAATCAGTTAAGTTTCAGATCTGAAAATTATAATTGTAGCATACGGTGATGATCATAGGATTCAACCCCTTTTGGTATCAAATGTAATGACCTGCGATGTGATCTGCGATGTCATGTAATTTTTCAGATGCTTGCATGCATCTTATTTGATGTTTTGAGAGGCCTGCGTGCCTCCTAAAAGGAGATGTTAATTATTTTTATTTTTATTTTACATCTGGTTGTATTTCTGTGATGTGATGTACATCAACGATCAAGTTGAAGCAAAGGCATGAGATGAAAGGTGATCTAAGCGGTTGATGGCGATGGGATCAAGAGTTGATCAAGGATCGAATCAAGGAAGCTTGGAACCAATTCAAGAGTTGAAGACCACTTGATCAATTGATGTGCATGTGCTTGTAATACGACCTAATTAGAATTCATGATCATCACCTAGTTAAAGTCTAGCTTTAATTATTGCCGCGATTATAACTGCCTGCAATGCGCCGTTTGCATGTGATGTGAATGAGAGTCGGGTAGATAGGTCTACATGTGATGTAGCAAACCCAATTGAGACCTAAATCAAAACCTCCTCAATCAAGTCGAGAGTGAACCGACATGAGCAAGTCATATTAGATTAATTGATCTAATTGGTGTCTAGGAAAGCATGAAAGGTGGTTACTTAATTAGGACCTTACTCTCTGAGTAAGGGGAGCCTCCCACCTGCTTACCTGGCCAATTGTTCGATTACCTCTTATGAAAGGCTCAAGTTGCAAACACTAAGACCTGATTAACCAATATTAAGTCAATAGGTCTTCCACTGTAGTAGAGCTGCTAAGGCCTTTCTGATGTTGACTTGTCTCGGCTGGATACAGTGGTCAAGTTGCATTGGGGGGCTAGACCTCTCTATAGACATGAGATGTTGTAGGGTAAAGGTGGGGTTGGGCACCAATAACTGTTAGGTGAGGACCCAATGACGACTTTATTCCTACGGTTATACGGTGGGTCTGACTTAACTAAGAAATGAGACCAATAACTGTTAGGTGAGGTCTTCATGGCTTAGAGACCAAGTTGCACTGCAACATGCTTGAGAAGCATTGTACAAGAGTTGTACACTCATCCATCTATGTGTCACCAATAACTGTTAGGTGAGGTGGCATGTAAATTGGTGGGACCGCAGTACCCACTAGAAACCCTAGTCGTGTGGGATTTCCGTTTTCCTACCAGGGGAGTGTGAGGAATTCGAGAAAATAGTGGGAGTCACATTTGTTCTAAAAGACCTTAGGACAGATTAGGATCAAGTACAAAAGTCTAATTAGAATCTTTACTCTCTGCAGATACAATGTCGGCTTCAAACCCTTTGACCCGTATTCTTGAGACCAACCGACTGACCGGAACCAATTACAAGGACTGGCTTAGAAATCTCAAAATAGTTTTGGACTGTGAGAAGATAGGCTATATACTTGATTCAGATATCCCCACATTACCAGCACGTCCCACTGATGTTCAGCGTGAGATGCATAAAAAGTGGTTGGACGATGACATTAGAGTAAAATGCTATATGATGGCATCTATGTCTAATGAACTCCAATGCCAGCATGAAAATATAAAGACTGCTAGGGACATACTGGCACACCTACAAGAGTTGTATGGTGAGCAGAGTCGCACAGCTCGTTTTGAAGTGTCCAAGAGGCTTTTCAAAGCGAAGATGCGCGAAGGGCAGTCTGTCCATGATCACGGTCTGACCATGATCAAGGACCTAGAGGAGCTTGAGAAGCTCGGTATGGACATGCACAAGGAATTGCAAGTGGATTTGATCCTACAGTCACTTCCTGATTCATTTGGTCAGTTTATAGTAAACTACCACATGAATAAGATTGAATGCACTAAGACTGAACTAATCAACATGTTGGTAACTGCTGAGGGAGCCTTGAAAGGTTCAAGGGGCAATGTCCTCGCTGCTGAGTTGACTTCTGGTTCCAAGAGAAAGTCTACTTGGAAGAAAAGGAAGCCTACAAAGAAGCAGAAGAAAGACAAGAAGCCAAAGAAGGAAGTTCAAAAGAAAAAGGCTAACGACAAAGGAAAATGTTTCCACTGCAATGTCGAAGGCCACTGGAAGAGAAACTGTCCTTCATACCTCGAGAGCCTAAAGAACAAGAAAGGTGACACACCTTCAGAAGGTATAGACTTGCTCATTATTGAAACTAATCTAACGGTTTCTTCTACTTCTAGTTGGGTTATAGATTCTGGTTCTAGTGCTCATTTGTGCACTACCATGCAGGGTCTAAAGGAAAGTAGAAGGCTGGTGGAAGGTGCGGTAACCCTTCGGGTTGGCAACGGGGCAAAAGTTGCTGCTGTGGCTGTGGGCACCTACCATCTGCGACTACCGTCTGGATTTAGTTTAATACTTAGAGACTGCTATTATGTACCTGTTGCTAGCAGAAATTTGATTTCTGTTTCATGTCTAGCACAGGAAGGTCATGTTTTTACATTTGACAAAGACTGCTGTTCTATTTATTTGAGAAATAAAATAGTCGCACGTGGTTTTATGATTGACAGTCTCTACCATTTACATATGGATGTATCTGTGAATGTTACCGAGCAAGATGTGAGTGCCAAAGGATCCAAAAGATCCAGAGATGAGATAAACCAAAGATATTTGTGGCACCTCAGACTTGGCCATATTGGAGAAGATAGAATGAACAAAATGGATAAAGATGGGCTCTTAGGCTCATTGACTTCCGAGTCATATCCAGTTTGCGAGTCCTGTCTTCAAGGAAAGATGGCCAGACTACCCTTTGTAGGACATGGGGAGAGGACCACTGAAATACTTACCCTAGTACATACAGATGTATGTGGCCCATTCGATGTGCTAGCCAAGGGACGTTATTCTTACTTCATTACCTTTACCGATGATTATTCACGGTATGGGTATGTGTATCTTATGAGACACAAGTCTGAATCCTTTGAAAAGTTCAAAGAGTTCAAGAATGAAGTAGAAAAACAAACTGGAAAACCTCTTAAGGCTCTTCGATCAGATCGAGGAGGAGAATACCTTAGTGGGAAATTCCGGGACTATCTCAAAGAAAACGGCATAGTCTCACAATGGACACCTCCGGGTACACCTCAACTCAACGGGGTGTCAGAGAGGAGGAATCGGACCCTATTGGATATGGTCAGGTCCATGATGAGCTTCACTGATTTACCTATGTTTCTTTGGGGAGATGCCTTACTCACAGCGATTTATTTATTGAATAGAGTTCCCTCTAAATCCGTTCCTACCACACCGTATGAGATATGGCATGGTAAGAAACCAAGTCTGGGTCATCTCAAGATTTGGGGATGTCCGGCCCACGTCAAGCGACTACAGGCGGACAAGTTAGAGGCTAGGACCATAAGTGCTCGTTTTATAGGATATCCTAAAGAGTCATTAGGATACAATTTTTACGTCTCAGAGGATCACAATGTGTTTGTGAGCCGTCATGCCATCTTCTTGGAAAATCAGTTTATCCTTGATAGAGGCAGTGGGAGGAAAATTGAGCTTGAAGAGAAAGTCTCTGAAAAGCAACGAGTCATGGATCCTATAGAACCTATTCATAAGGAGCCAGTACACGATGTCCCTCAACCACCTCGTAGATCTAGTAGAGTCTCCCATCCTCCCGATAGATACTTAGGTATACTTGAAGAGGATACTGAGGAAATGTTCCTAGTGGGAGATAGGGATCACATACAGGATCCCAAAACATACAACGAGGCGATATCTGATATCGATTCCGAGAAATGGCTGGAAGCTATGAAGTCAGAGATAGACTCCATGCATTCCAACCAAGTCTGGACCTTAGTAGATCCACCAGAAGGTATTGTACCTATTGGATGCAAATGGATCTACAAAAGGAAGATAGGTTCGGATGGAAAGGTAGAGACCTATAAGGCAAGGCTTGTGGCGAAAGGGTATAGTCAGCGCGAAGGCATTGACTATCAGGAGACCTTTTCACCTGTAGCCATGCTAAAATCCATCCGAACATTGCTTGCCATTGCAGCATTTCATGATTATGAAATCTGGCAGATGGATGTGAAAACTGCTTTCCTGAATGGATATCTTGATGAAGATATCTATATGGAACAGCCTTTGGGTTTCACTTCCAGTGATGGAGATCACAAGGTCAGCAAGCTGCAAAGGTCCATCTATGGACTAAAGCAAGCCTCTCGGAGTTGGAACACTCGTTTCGATGATGCAATCAAAACGTTTGATTTCATCAAAAACGAAGAGGAACCATGTGTTTATAAAAAGGTTAGTGGGAGTGCTGTCATTTTTCTCGTACTGTACGTAGATGACATTCTCCTGATTGGGAATGATATTCCCATGTTAACCTCGGTCAAGGTCTGGTTGTCAAAAGAATTCTCCATGAAAGACCTTGGGGAAGCATCCTAAATTTTGGGAATAAAGATCTATAGAGATAGATCTAAAAGGATGCTTGGCCTTTCACAGAAGATGTGCATAGAGGAGGTGCTGAAAAGGTTCAGCATGGAAAACTCCAAGAGGGGTCTCTTACCCCTAAGGCATGGAATTCATCTCTCCAAGAAGATGTGCCCCAACACATCTGAGGAGATTCAACGCATGAGCAAGATTCCTTATGCATCGGCAATAGGAAGCCTCATGTATGCCATGCTGTGTACACAACCTGATATAGCTCTTGCTGTGAGTGTCACAAGCAGATATCAGTCGGATCCAGGCAAGAAGCACTGGATAGCTGTGAAAGAACAGTCTTAAGTACTTGAGAAGAACTAAGGACATGTTCTTGGTCTTTGGAAGAAGATCAGAGTTGAAGGTAGAAGGATGCACACATATTGATGATAGAAAGTCTACATCAGAATATGTGCAATTGTGGTTCAGTAAATTGGAAGAGTTCCAAACAACCGATCATTATAGATCTACCTTAGAAGCTGAATGTTAAGCCGTATCTAAGGGTGCAGTGGAAACCTTCTGATTAAAAGTTAATTGCAGAGTTAGGTGTAATGTCATTAGATGCCATAACACTTTACTGCGATAACATTGGCACCATAGCACTAGCTATGGAGCCATGGTCTCATCAGAAGTCCAAGCACATAGAGCGGCGCTTCCATTTCATACGCGACTATGATGTAGAGGTGCAGAGAGTAGACTCCGCGGATAACGTGGCAGACCCGTTCACTAAGCAGCTGAGTCAGCAAAAGACTGAAGCCCACCTTGAGAAGATGGGCCTAAGATATATGACCAATTGGCTTTAGTGCAAGTGGGAGATTGTTAGATGTATGCCCTAGAAGCCAATTTGGCTGACACATTGTTGATTCTAGGGACATAATTTTGTACTTGACTATTTATTATTGAATAAATAAAAGGCATCCTTTCATTCATATTGTTTATGTGTCTATGAATCGTCCAAGAAATTAATAAGATGATGATACATATTCTCAAGAGTTGAGAATTTGAGCCATGTATCATTGGTGATTAATTTCTAAATGCTCCTGATCAAAGGATCATCACGAGGACGGTGATCGATCCGATCAGTGCACAGATCACTCTCCTTCTGGATGGACGAGACTTGAGTCCACAGTGTAGGGACACTGAAGTGATAGTGCAGGTGCTTGTTAGAGAACAAGGGTACTGAGCGTGACCAATACAAGAAGTCACTTGGATGTCTATCCACTCGTCAGTGACTTGCTTGATGTTGCAGTAGTGTGACTGGTCCTTTGACCTGCGGCGCTTCGGCTACTCACAGTGAGGTTATTGTAGTTTGACTGCACACATACATGGTCTCTAGCCATATGGGTCCATGCAGTGTAGATTGGCTGCAGTAAGTTCACTGTAGGAGTAGGGTATGCACCTATATGGAATCTATCGACCTTGATAGATAAGGAGAGATCCTATGTGATTTATAAGACTGAGTTCGTAAGACCTCGGCCGGGGCAGTATGCACAGTGGAGAAAGAGTTTTTCACTATCGAACTCGAGTCGAATAAATCTTGACATATGACAGACGATGGGGTTTGACGAGTTGTCCATGACCTCCGTCCTGTAGGGATCCACGATAGTAGGACTGTATCACATGTTAACTGCACCTAGAGGTTCATCATTCCATTCTGCTGGGTAGCCACTACATGCTGCTAGGTGTCACTGGTGGATGGTGGGACTCATAGGGATTATCTTGATGATCGATAAACCCTAACGAGTTGAGTTGGAATCGTTCCAACCCATTGAAAGGAGTTTTCAATGATATAGTGATAGAGATCACAATATATCTCACTACCAGTCAGGATAGAACCTATGGGGTCACACACACTAGAAGTATTGACCGATCCGATGGTTGAAATCGTGATTAGGAATCACAAGAAATCAATTTGATTGATAAGAAGTTGAAGAAGGAAAAAGGAATTAATTAATTGGACTTGAAACAAGAATCCTACTTCGGGTAGGATAACTAGAGTTCTAATTGGATTAGGACTGGGATTCCTACTTGGAATAGGATTCCTCAATCCTAATGAGATTAGGAGTTTTGAATTAAAAATTGGATTCCTACTTGGAGTAGGATTCCTAGAAATCCTAATTGGATTAGGACTTCGGATTCAAGTAGAGTCCTAATTGGATCAGGACTAAAATTAAACAAATCCTAATTGGATTAGGATTCCTTAAGTCCAAATTAATTATTAATCTAATGAATCAACATGACTCCTAATTGGATTAGGATTGAAGAGTTCAATTGAGTCATGGTTCATTCAAGTCCTAATTGGATTAGGACTAGTATAGATTGAACCCAATTTGGCCAATCCTAATTAGATTAGGATTAAACCATGAGAGAGGCACCTAATCCTCTTTGGAAGAGGATTAGGTTAACCAAGTAAGAGGGGCATCAGCCCCTCTCATCTTGGATGGTGCGGATTGAAGGAGAGAGAGGGGCCGGCGCACCCCCCCTTTCTTTCTTTGGAAAACCATCTAGGGCTCCTACTTTGGAGGAGCCCTTGATGGCTATAAGAAGCACCATGAGGCCGGCGCCCTAGGTATTGGAGCCATCCTCCTCTTGCTGCCGCCACCCTCCCCTCTCCTCTCTTGGTTCAGCCGCAAGCAAAGGAAGAGCAAGGTCCAAGCGTTGGCATCTTCCTCTTCCTCCAATCCTTCTTCCAACGCAGGGAAAAGAAAGAAGGCTGCAGAAGCTGTGTTCTTCTTCCTTGAGTTCCTTCTTCTTCTTCCTCCTCTCAAGCACTTTCAAGAGTTGAAAGAAAGAGAAGAGATCAGCCATCAAAGGAGTCTTTGCAAGGGAGCTAGCACCCCGGGAAGACAAGAAAGCTTTGATCGGTTCTCTACTTCGTGTGGATACCCGTAGAGGCCGGACGTTTGAACGGCTTCAAACGAACCCTCTTCCAAAATCACGAATTCAGATTCGCGGTGATCATCTACCCGCGCAAGGTGAAGATTTGATCTTCCTATTAGTTTTAAAAGTTTTAATTCTTACCTAATTACGAAAGGTCTCGAAACAAGCGTTCATGCGATGAACGTCGAACCCGTGCATGCCGATTCCGCTGCCATCTGAAAATTTTTGAAATATCAGCGGCATGGGCGGGTTCCCAACAGGTTGAACATCGATTTTTCTAGAAAAGTTAAGTATAATTCCTATTATACCCTTAATAAAAATTAAATCTTTAATGTCTCTTTAATGCTGAAGGGTCTTTTTAGGAAAAAATAAAAATGGAGTGATTTTCGCCTCATGGGAAGTAATTTTTTCATGTTTCTCATTGAAAAAACTTTTCCATCAAATGTGAGAATCATATTTTTATAGGAATACAACTTTTCCATATCTCTTCTTTTAAAACTCTAACCAAACAAGAGACATCTCATTACTTTTTCGTTGACCATACTTTTTTCCATTTTTTTTTCTCACGAACCAAACGAGCCTTTAGTCATGGCCCCACGACCCACCCAGATCGAACAAACTTTATTCTAACGGCACCTCGAGAGCGACATAAAGAAAACGGTGAAGTGGTGGGTCCTTATTCTTCTACTCCATAATCTACTATTCTTCAAGATGATGATGCCAACAAAGTTATTGTTTCAATAAATATCTTAAGGAGAAGAAATTACATAAGTGGCTCCCCATAGACACATGTGATGGCCAACAAGCGG